>NC_072440.2:33563787-33866818 GCF_028878055.3 Symphalangus syndactylus
AAAGAATTTGTTTCACTAAAGTTACTGACTCCTTATATATCCAAAAATGCTCTCTTTATTTGACAGCTTGATTGGTGCTTGATGGATTGCTTCGGTGGTACAGAAAATTATTCAAAATGATTTTGGAATCATTGCTTCTTTATTTTCTAGTATCAGTGTTGCTAAGGATTAGTCTGTTATCAGCCTTCACAGCATTATCAGTGACCAGATTTTTCTCTCTATAGGCTTTTAGAATTCACTAAAAAGCATCTGAAGTGTTTTGTTTTTTTTTTTTTGGTTGGGGGTGGGTGAAGGATAGAAGAGGAAAGGCTTTTAAGTACAAATTATTTAATAATTTAATAGTTATAGAAGTATTCAGATTTTATATTTATATTTTTTCTTGGACCAGTATTGCTAAGTTGTATATGTGTATGTGTTTTAGGAATTTGAACATTTATCAAGCTTTGAAAATTTGTTGGCATAGAGTTGTTCTTAATATCCCTTTATGATATATTTAATGTTTAAAAGATCTACAATGGTGTCCTCTTTTTTGTTTCTAATATTGTAACTTCTCTCTTTTTCCCATGATCAGTCTCACAAAGAATGTTATAAATTGATCAGTTTTTCAAATTTTTTTTGTATTTGATGCTTCTCTATCTTAAATTTCCTTTGTCCTCTTTCTTTGGGTTTAATTTGCCATTCATTTTCTAATTTCTTTAGATGGATGCTTAAATTGATTTTTAGTTCTTTTTCTTCTCAATTATGTGAATTCTCTCTCTTTTTTTTTTTCTGAGATGGAGTCTCACTCTGTTGCCCAGGCTGGAGTGCAGTGGTGTGATCTCAACTGACTGCAACCTCCACCTCCCAGGTTCCAGCAATTCTCC
Organism: Symphalangus syndactylus; assembly: GCF_028878055.3. Classification (NCBI taxonomy): domain Eukaryota; kingdom Metazoa; phylum Chordata; class Mammalia; order Primates; family Hylobatidae; genus Symphalangus; species Symphalangus syndactylus. The sequence goes on from NC_072440.2 coordinate 33,564,651, forward strand.
TGCTTTAGCTTCCCGAGTAGCTGGGATTACAGGCATGTGCCACCACGCTCGGCTAATATATATATATATTTAGTAGAGATGTGGTTTCACCATGTTGGCCAGGCTGGTCTCGAACTCCTGACCTCAGGTGATCCGCTCGTCTCGGCCTCCCAAAGTGCCGGGATTACAGGCGTGAGCCAAGTGCTGGGATTACAGACGAGGGCCACCAGGCCCAGCCTCAATTATGTGAATTCTTTTTTTTTTTTTTTGAGACGGAGTTTCACTCTTGTCGCGCAGGCTGGAGTGCAGTGGCACGATCTCAGCTCACTGCAACCTCTGTCTCCCAGGTTCAAGTTATTGATTCTCCTGCAGGCATGTGCCACCACACCTGGCTAATTTATATATATATGTATATAAAAACACACTCACATATAGGTATATAAACATATACCTATATCGGTATATAAACATATACCGATATAGGTATATAAACATATACCTATATCGGTATATAAACATATACCTATATCGGTATATAAACATATACCGATATAGGTATATAAACATATACCTATATCGGTATATAAACATGTACATATTACATATATATATGTACATATATATTTTAGTAGAAATGGGGTTTCACCATGTTGGCCAGGCTGGTCTCGAACTCCTGACCTCAGGTGATCTGCTCGTCTCAGCTGGCTTCCCAAAGTGCTAGGATTACAGGCGTGACCCACCACACCCAACCTTGATTATGTGAATTCTCTTTTTTTTTTTTTAGACGGAGTTTCACTCTTCTCGCCCAGGCTAGAGGGCAGTGGCACTATCTCAGCTCACTGCAACCTCCATCTCCTAGGTTCAAGTGATTCTCCTGCCTCAGCCTCCCAAGTAGCTGGTATTACAGGTGCTCGCCACCACGCCCAGCTAATTTTTGTGTTTTTAGTACAGATGGGGTTTCACCATGTTGGTCAGGCTGGTCTCGAACTTCTGACCTCAGGCGATCCACCCACCTCGGCCTCCCAAAGTTCTGGGATTACAGGCATGAGCCACTGCACCCGGCCATGAATTCTTACAACAACCTCTCAGAACAAGATATAAAATATGTTCAGCATCCCAAAACGCTACCTCATGTCTCTTCTTAATAATTCCCCAAAGGTAACCATTATTTTTACCTCTATCACCATAGATTAATTTGGCCTGTTCTAGCTATTCATATAAAGGAAGTCATGCTCTTTTATGCTTAATATTGTGTTTTTGAGATTGATGCATTTTGTTGTGTTATAGGACAGATATACACTTTGGAAGAAACTACCAAAGAATTTTCCAATTGGTTGTACCATGTCATATCCAACAAGCAGTATTTGAGAACATTCACGGGCAAAAAAGAAAGTCCTAGATGGAAAAGTTTTTATTTTTCTTGAGTAAATGCCTAGGAGTAGAATTTCTGGATCACATGGTTAATTCTTTAATTTTATAAGAGTCAAATTTGGAAGGTGGACATGTGAATGTGGCCGTGTTTCTGAATCTCTCTGCTGCTTCTATTGACAAGCATGGTTATGGAGGCACGGGGTTGTTTGTTGTTTTCCTTTTCTTCTTTCTTTCTTTCTTTTTCTTTTCTTTTTTTCTTTCTTTAATGGAGACGGGGGTCATGCTATGTTGCCCAGACCACTCTTGAACCCCTTGCCTCAAGCCGTCCTCCTGCCTCAGCCTCCCAAAATGCTGGGATTACAAGTGTGAGCCACCGCTCCCTGCCCATTGTTTGTTTTTGTAGCTGCATAAAAGACCCCAAGGACCATGCTCCGAAGGCATTGAGAAGAGGGACACAGGGCATTCATATTTACCAATGTAGATGGAGCAGGTGTAGCATGGCTCCATAAAGGTTCTGGCAGCAGATTCCTGGTCGCTGGATTGTAGTTATGGTATTATAGTTTGTTCCTGGATGTGATGGGTTTTGTGGCAGTTCCAATGCCTGGAATACAGATAAGGTGGTGAATTTCTAGAACCAAGAGCGGCAGGGGCAGCTTTCAGATCCAACAGCTTATTACCAGTTGTGTTAGAGACAGCACTTCCCCAAGTAGGCTAGTTTTGTTAGATTGTTTTGAGAATCATTCCAGGGAGGTGCACCTTAGAGCCTGATCCTCCAGCCCTTACAGAGATTTATAAGTGCCAAGGTCCCTGTACTGAATTCCTTTCTGTTGAAAATAACTACAACAGTTTCTAGTATTTGATAGATACATTAACTATATACTGAACATAAATAAAGTGACATAAAATGTCTAAAAATAATAACGGTTGGCTACAGAGAAGCAGAGATCATGATCTTTGTATTGGTTAAGGCTGAATGCAGAGCAAGAAGCAATAACAATGAAACAGAATTATATACCTCAAATATATAAAATCAGACTTGTTCACAATTAAAATGGAAATTACAAGCCACAAGTTTACCTGGCACCTAATGAGATTCTTTTAGTAGAGAAGTTGTTGGCCCAAATACTTTGAAAATCTGAAGCACTGGGTTTGCCCTCAATCTTTGAATAGAAAATAAACAATTAAAATATATTAAATTCTGTTTACTATAATTTTTTTTTTTTTGAGACGGAGTTTTGCTCTTGTTGCTCAGGCTGGAATGCAATGGCGCGATCTCAGCTCACTGCAACCTCTACCTCCCGGGTTCAAGCAAGTCTCCTGCCTCAGCGTCCCAAGTAGCTGGGATTACAGGCATGTGCTACCACACCCGGCTAATTTTGTATTTTTAGTAGAGATGGAGTTTTTCCATGTTGGTCAGGCTGGTCTCGAACTCCCAACCTCAGGTGTGTTTACCACAAATTTTAAGTTAAACCTATACTTGTGCTTTATTTGGCATGCAAAATTTGAGTTTCTAAATAATTTTACAAAAAAAAAAAAAGCACTGAGAGCTTTCCTGTAATATTCAGAGGTTTGTGTCAAGCAGTATTTTCTAAGAACTACTGACCTGCCCTTGGAGTTACGTAGATTTGTTGTAGGTAGCTACATTTGTTAGTAGTCTTGTTTAGTGAATTGTTTTGTTCACATACAGTTCTAAATTTGTTGGCATGAAGTTGTTTATATCTTTATTATTATTATTTTATTTTGAGTTGGAGTTTTGCTTTTGTTGCCCAGGCTGGAGTGCAATGGTGCGATCTCAGCTCACTGCAACCTCTGCCTCCTGGGTTCAAGCAATTATCCTGCCTCAGCCTCCCGAGCCACTGGGATTATAGGCGCCTGTCACCACGTCCAGCTAATTTTTGTTATTTTTAGTAGAGACGGGGGGTTTCGCCATGTTGACCAGGCTGGTCTCAAACTCCTGACCTCAGGTGATCCACCTGCCTCGGCCTCTCAAAGTGCTGGGATTACAGGCAGTCTCTCACTGTGCTGGGATTACAGGCATGAACCACCGCACCTGGCCCAAAGTTGTTTATATCTTTATAATGCCTTAGGTATTTCTAAGATCTGTAATGATGTTCCATCTTTCATTTCTAATATTTTGCCTTCTCTCTTTTTTCCATAATCAATCTCACCAAATCCAATAACTTAAAAAAAAAGTAAAATGAACTGATAGCTACTCACATTGTAGTCAAATTACTGAAAAAGAATGTTAAAAAATTAAAAGCAGTCAGAGACAAAAGACATCTTACACACAGAGGAACACTAATAAGAATAATGGCTGATTTCTCATCAAAATTAATGCAAATCAGAGAGAATGGGGGATATTATAGTATTGAAAGAAGAATAAATGACAACCTAGAATCTCATATCCTATAAAAATGATTATAAAATGAAGGTAAAATAAGACATTTTTATAGAAATGAAAGCTGAAGAAATTGTAGCCAGCAGACCTCGTTCTTTAAAATACTTCCCTGAAGTATAGAATTCCATTCATTCTGTTACTTTTTGGCTTCCAGTTTTGATGCTGAAAGTCACCTGTCAGTCTGCTTATTACTTGCTTAATGATAACATGTTGTGAGTTTTTTTCCTGGCTCCTTTTAATATTTTCCCTTTTATTTTTGTGTTCTAAAATTTTATTATTATTTTTCCTGCTTGCATGTCATTTGGTTTCTGAATCTGTAGATTTGTGTCCATACAGTTTACTTCCCTGCGTACCCATCCTCACTTTGGTCTTGGCCTGGGAGTTGAGTCCTTCTTTGCCAATTCATAGATGCATTTAAAATTTTTTTTAATTTTTATTTATTTTTTTTGAGACAGTCTCTCACTCTGTCACCAGGCTGGAGTGCAGTGGCGCGATCTCGACTCACTGCAACCTCTGCCTCCCGGTTCAAGTGATTCTCCTGCCTCAGCCTCCTGAGTAGCTGGGACTACAGGCACGTGCCAACACACTCGGCTAATTTTTGTATTTTTAGTACAGACAGGGTTTCATCATGTTGGCCAGGATGGTCTCAATCTCTTGATCTCGTGATCCACCTTCCTTGGCCTCCCAAAGTTCTGGGATTACGGGTGTGAGCCACCACACCCGGCCACATATCATTCTTTTACAGAAGCACATCTTCAAAATATTTCAGATATAACTTAGAATTGTTAATTTATTTTCCTTTTATTGTTCTCTTTTTTATCTTTTCTTTCAAGGTGCTGGCATATATCTTGTAATTCTTTGTTGTCAATTTGTATATATGAATGAAAGACTAATGACTATTGTGATTTTCCTCATGTGCTATGTAAGTAGGCCTGTTTCTTCATGGCTCTTTGCCTAGCTTAGAAAGTCAACTTGGAGTTGTTTACCTACAGAAATTGTCACCCTGTAAGTTTCACTACTGTGAAAAAGCCGTGAGCCAACCATCACGCTGAATGCCAGAATAAAAAAACCTTTATGCCTAGAATAAATACGGGGCTATTGGCACTTGTGGCCCAAGAAGGGAACGGGGGTGAGATCGATTATTCAAGTAGAGACATTCAGTTAATTTGGACCATCATGAGATGGTCTGATCATGTGTTGTTGCCATGGTAATCCTGCTCAGTACTCCAGCCTCAAACATTTGGTGTGTGTGCATGGCTAAGGAACCAGTGGAGTGAAGCTGCCATCTGTGAGATTATAACTGAGTGCCTCCAGGTCAAAATCCTGCCTAGGTGAAACAATCGTATTTTCACTGACCAGATGAGGCAGGAAATGTGGGACTCACTTCTGTACAGGCCATTCTTCAAATTTTGGCTACCCTCTTGTACTGCCTGCTGTTGCTAACTTTCCACAGAGCTTCTTCATGTGTTTCTCTCACTTTTCTCCTTCCTTTTTTTTTTTTTTTTTTTTTTTTTGAGAGGGGTGTTATCTCCCTCTCTTACCTACCTAATGTCAGCACTCTTCATTTTACCTGTCCTTATCTGTCTTTAATTTTGATATTTATACTGAGATCTTCCAATCAGTATCTTCAACCCAGACCCCGACCTTAGATGCTTTTTGTGTTTTGTTCAGTTTTTAGTTGTAATCTGCAATACAGATAGTCTGTAAACAGCTTACTCCATCTAAGTAATTATTCATGTGATTTTTTTTTGAGACAGTCTTGCTCTGTCGCCCAGGCTGGAGTTCAGTGTCATGATCTCGGCTCACTGCAACCTCTGCCTCCTGGGTTCAGGTGATTCTCCTGCCTCCGCCTCCTAAGTAGCTGATAATACAGGCATGCACCACCAGGCCAGCTAATTTTTGTATTTTTGGTAGAGACGGGGGTTTCACCATGTTGGTCAGGCTGGTCTCAAACTCCTGACCTCAGGCCTGTCAAAGTGCTGAGATTACAGGTGTGAGCCACCACACCTAGCTTCATGTGATTTTTTTATTCCACTTAATACTCAAGACAGAAATATTTCTTCTTAGTTTCTCTGGTCCTGTGGGCCAAGTTTTTCTAGTCCAGGAAGACAAGCATTTTGAAGCACCAGGCTCTCTACCAGGGCATGGTTCTCGTTCCCTCGAATCCCATGGCTAGGGCCACATCTCACACCTCGTGAGGTTGTTGGAATCCCCCACTTGTCATTCTCAGGATCCTACAATTATTCACCACCATGGAAAGCCATGGTGTCTGGCTACCCATACCACATTCCTCTTTCTGTCTTCATTTCTGTAAGATTTGTGTTCCTCATTCCTTTCTTCATCTTTGACTATTCATTTGCGATCATTTTCTTTCTGTTTGAAAAAATCAGGTTTAGAATTTTATTTTGGGTTTCCTAATAGTGAGTCTTTTTTAATGTTTGTTTGTTTGAAAATCTTTCTTCAAGCTATTTCTGCTGCCTATATGATCCTCTATTGACAATAATTTTCTTACAACTCACTAAAACTATTGTTCAACCGTCATAGCTTTCATTGTTTTGGTTGACATATCAGCTGTATATCAAACTACAGATCCTATGATGGTAACTTTTTCCTAGCTGATTTTGAGATTTTTATCTCCATTTTCAGTTTTCTGCGGCTTCACTATAATGTGTTTAGCTTTTTACCTATCCTCCCTGGAATTTGTTGGTTTCTTGAATCTGGATATTAGAGTCTTACTTTAGTTTGGAAAACTCCCAGCCATTATCTACTCAAATAGTGTACATGCATTATTTTCTTTTTCTTTTTTTTTTTTTTTTTGAGACGGAGTCTCTCTCTGTCCCCCAGGCTGGAGTGCAGTGGCGCAATCTTGACTCACTGCAAGCTCCGCCTCCTGGGTTCACGCCATTCTCCTGCCTCAGCCTCTCAGATTAGCTGGGACTACAGGCGCCCGCCACCATGCCAGGCTAATTTTTTGTATTTTTAGTAGAGACAGGGTTTCACCGTGGTCTCGATCTCCTGACCTCGTGATCTGCCCGCTTTGGCCTCCCAAAGTGCTGGGATCACAAGCGTGAGCCACCGCGCCCGGCCCATTATTTTCTTACTGGTTTTCTGTTCATTCTTTTGTTTCTGATACCTGTTGATTACTATTGCTTTTTTTGAGGTTGACTATGTACTTATCATTTTAAAGTTTTTTGTTGTTGTTGTTTGTTTGTTTTTTAGGCAGAGTCTTACTCGGTCACCCAGGCTGGAGTGCAGTGGTACAATCTCGGCTCGCTGTCACCTCTGACTCCGGGATTCAAGCAATTCTCCGCCTCAGCATCCCGAGTACCTGAGATTGCAGGCGCCCACCACCACGCCCAGTTTATTTTTAGTAGAGACAGGGTTTCACCATCTTGGCCAGGCTGGTCTTGAACTCCTGACCTCATGATCCACCCACCTCGGCCTCCCAAAGTGCTGGGATTACAAGCGTGAGCCACCGCTCCTGGCTTAAAGTTTTTTATATAGAATTTCTAAGTGCTTGTAACAGGAGGTTTTCAACTTTGACTTAGTTTGCAATCTTTCTTGAATTGGACCCCATTCACTTACCACTCATTACCGTTGAACTTCAGCTCTCACTACATACAAAATGAACTCCCAATTTCCCACTCTGTTAGCTCTTTTTCAAATATTATCAGACATGGCCATACTGCAGGATTTAACACTGTGATTATTCTTTTTTTTTTTTTTTTGAAATTTTCTCCTCTCATGAAGTCAGAGAAACCACTCTTACATAATTCTTGTATCTCACTTTTCTTCTTCCTTTTTTTTAGGGGGCTGTTGGGGGCTATCTCTCTCTCTTACCTAATGTTGACACTCTTTCCATTTTATCTACCCTTATCTGTCTTTAATTTTGACACTTATACTGAGATCTTCCAATCAGTATCTTCAATCCAGACCCCTGCCCTAAGTATATCTAACTGCCTCCTGGTCATCTCCCCTTGAATGTCTCATTAGATGTTCAAACTCAAAATGTCCAATGGTGATCCATAATTATTCATCATCCCTATATCAAACCTGCTGCTCTTTTGTCCTTGCCAGCCTCTTCAGTTATATGCATCCCTCAAACCCTCACTTGCCATGCTTGCTATGCTCTAGCCTTGTTAGGCTGCATTTGTTCCTCCAAGGTGCCATACCATTATTACATTTGTTGCAGAATGATTTTTAAACTACATAAATGAATAAATGTCATCCACAGTTCATTGTCCCTGACTCATTCCTATGAGTCAATCAACAGTTGGCACTTACTACTACACACAAAAGGAAAAGATTGATGGCCCCTATTCTTTCACTCCTGAATCCTGGCTAGAAGGCTATGTGGGGTCTGACAATTCTTCTTTGGCAAGGGATGTGGCTTTCAGGAGTTACAATGTTACTGGTGTCTTCTGGACTCTAACTTGGCCCCTTGGCCTAATCTCTCCCATCTCAGCAATAACTGGAGGAATGAGGTTGGACCTTAGGGCACCAGCCTACCAAGATGAACATAGTTCTAGCTGCAGCAACCCAGTGTGTGACTCCTACCCCAGTTTCTGCTCATGAACCCTCTCCCCCAAAGGTGATGTATAAGAAATAGAGTAGTACCTCTCATACATACATTTCCTCATATAACATGTAGGGAAATGAGGGGTCTTATTACTCATTGATTTAACTACTTTATGTAGGGAGACAAGCTTAATAAACAAAAACTTTCTTCTAACTGGCTTACGATTAACCAGGAAACATTTATATTTTGATTCATGATACATTTTTCGCAGAAATGTGATTTTACCCCCAAACATTATTATAGCCTTAGCTTTTAAGAGTAGAAAAATATTTATAAAGAGATTTTCACCGGGTGTAGTGGCTCATGCCTGTAATCCCAGCACTTTGGGAGGCCGAGGCAGGTGGATCAGCTGAGGTCAGGAGTTCAAGACCAGCCTGACGACAACATGGTGAAACTCCGTCCCTACTAAAAATTCAAAAATTAGCTGGGCATGGTGGCACATGCCTGTAATCCCAGCTACTCAGGAGGCTGAGGCAGGAGAATCGCTTGAATCCCGGAGGCAGAGTTTGCAGTGAGCCGAGATCGTGCCATTGCACTCCAGCCTGGGGTGACAGAGCAAGACTGTGTCTCCAAAAAAAAAAAAAAAGTAGAAAGAAAAAGAAAAAGAAATTTTCACATTCAGGCTAATGTTTGCTTTATTTTTCCCTTCTCAAATTCCTGGGTTAGCTAATCACAAAACAGAACTTTAATAAATATCTTCCATAGCTTTTTTTGCCTTGTTTTTACAATACTGTTTCCTTAATCTGGAGGCTATATTAGTTTGCTATGGCTGCTGTAATAAAGTACCACAAACTAAGCAGCTTAAGCAACAGAAACTGATGATCTCACAGTTCTGGAGGCTAGAAGCCTGAGAGCAAGGTATTAGCAGGGCAGTACTCCCTCTGAAGGCACGAAGAAAGGATCTGTTCCAGGCCTCACTCCTAGCTTCTGGTAGTTCCTTGGCTTGTGACAGGATCCCCAAGATCTTCAAATCTTCAGATGGTGTTCTCTCTCTCTCTCTCTCTCTCTCTGTGTGTCTCTGTGTGTGTGTGTGTGTGTGTGACTGTGTGTGTATCCAAAGTTTCCCTTTTCATAAGGACACCAGTCATATTGGATATGGGACCAACCTAACTCCAGTATGACCTCATCTTAACTAAGTATATCTACAATGACCCTATTTACAAATATGGTACCCATCTTGAGTTACTAGAGGTTAGTACTTCAAATGTGAATGTGGGTGGGGGGCACAGTTCAACCCACAACAAATGTCCTGCTTAATTTTTCACCTAGTGATTCCTGCTGTCCGTGGTTGTCTAGTAGTTAGGAAAGGGAAAAAAAAACAGGAATTGCCTGCTCATTTTTCATGGCTCATGGCACCCTCTGAGATCTCCCAGAAATCACCAATGATTCCTTCCTCTGTGGCCGCAATGGGCCCTGTGTGGCCTCCATTGCATTTATTTACGCACTCACCTTTCTTCCTTATTAGGGTATAAATTGCTTGTGGGAAAGGGCCTGTTTGCTTATTTTTGTATCCCTAGCATCCAGCAGACTGCACAGCACATAATTAATGATGAATAAATATTTGTAGATTTGGGTATAGGCCAATTTAAATATAGAAAAAAAAAAACAAGCTAACTCCCAAGAATTTGTTTCAAAAAAGAGAGAAGAGTACAGGGAACTTGTTTAATGAGGCTCAGCATTTGAGAGAATCCTGCTATTATTCAACACAAATAAAATTTTGCAGGTCTAGATCTTTATCTTCCAATATAGTTGCCACATGAGGCTATTTAAATTCAAACTCATTAACATGAAATATAATTAAAAATTCAGTTCCTCAGTTGCATCGGCTATATTTCAATGTTCAATAGCCACATGCAGCTATTAGCTACTGCACTGCACAGTACAGAGAACATACCCATCATTTCAATAAGTCCAATTGGATGATGCTATTCTAGATAGTGAACATTTGAGGAGACAATCAAAGACATAATTCAATTTAATAATATTAATTAACAATATTATGTAATCCTTTTGTATAAGTAGATACCATATTTGGTATTGGCAAGAAATAAAAAACAAAGTTAACTCTCTGATATTAAGGAACTCCCCATTTATTACTTCACTAAATTTGTTTAAAAATATTTTGCTACAGAAAGTTTATTACATTTGAGAAATCATCTACAAAAGTTAGAAAAGCTCAGAAAATGGCTTAGCAATGATACTTCAGGAAGTGGTTGTCACTCTCTCTCTCATTATTGGATTATCAAATAAACAACTTAAAAAATGAAAATAGACTCCAAATACCCTAGACACTCGTGAAGGTTATGGCTGTCATGCACACATGCTGATCACCATGTTAGATATGGAGTAGGGCCATGTTCCCATCGAACACACAGGTTCCTAATCTGAGTCTTCTTAGAATCAAACAGTTTAGTATTAAGCTGTGGGAAGTAAATTAAATCAAACTAAATTACATTTCTTTTAGTTTAGAAACTACCTTAGCTAGTTTATCCTATAAACAACTGGGTCAGATAGGACCTAGAATCTAGTGGAAGTCAAGGGAAAAACAACTTTCCAGTGACTTATGGCAAAACCCACTCAGGCTTAGAGTTAGACCATAAGAAACCAAAGGTCACCTTATGTGTCACAGAAGGTGTTTGTGCAAGTATTCAAGATGATCAAGTTGAATTTCAGAATGGATATATTAACTTACAGACTAAACATGTAAAGAATATTGGATAAATGAAGAGAAATCATTTAGTATAAAAATAAGTCTTTCATGCACAGTACATTCAAAGACATATTTGTTGAAATATTTCAATCCTTTTCAAAATAACTACTTCAGAAATCATATTTGGTTTTGAATTATACACAATTCCTGCTTTCAGACTTCTCCGCTAGTTGCTGGTGGCCAAATATTTGCTATTATATTTGAAAATGGCTGACTCAAGATCACTTCTTTCCCTTAAAATCTAGAAAGACAACAGTTACAAAAAGTTTTGATAATGAGGGAAGAACTTTCCATAACCTATTACTCCAGTCTTCACATAACTTTTCTGTGGTGGCAATCAGAGTATATATATTTTTATAAATTGTCTTTTCCATTTACCTTATGTTTATCATAAGCATTTTTTAATGTTGCCTTCCTATCTTCCTAGTTATCACTTTTACAATGTATACAATAGATAAAGTACTGTACTGGGTTCCTTTAGTTAACTATTCTTCTATTATTGCCTATTTGCATTGCTATCAGTTCTTTGCTTTTATATATAGTATCACCACAAACACCAAAAAACTTTCTAAGACTCAGTAACGCTGAGAATCTCAGACCACAGTGCAATCAAACTAGAACTCAGGATTAAGAAACTCACTCAAAACCGCTCAACTACATGGAAACTGAACAACCTGCTCCTGAATGACTATTGGGTACATAATGAAATGAAGGCAGAAATAAAGATGTTCTTTGAAACCAACGAGAACAAAGACACAACATACCAGAATCTCTGGGACCCATTTAAAGCGGTGTGTAGAGGGAAATTTATAGCACTAAATGCCCACAAGAGAAAGCAGGAAAGATCCAAAATTGACACCCTAACATCACAATTGAAAGAACTAGAAAAGCAAGAGCAAACACATTCAAAAGCTAGCAGAACGCTAGAAATAACTAAAATCAGAGCAGAACTGAAGGAAATAGAGACACAAAAAAACCCTTCAAAAAATTAATGAATCCAGGAGCTGGTTTTTTGAAAAGATCAACAAAATTGATAGACCGCTAACAAGACTAATAAAGAGGAAAAGAGAGAAGAATCAAATAGACGCAATAAAAAATGAAAAAGGAGATATCACCACCAATCCCACAGAAATATAATCTACCATCAGAGAATACTACAAACACCTCTATGCAAATAAACTAGAAAATCTAGAAGAAATGGATAAATTCCTCGACAAATACACCCTCCCAAGACTAAACCAGGAAGAAGTTGAATCTCTGAATAGACCAATAACAGGCTCTGAAATTGTGGCGATAATCAGTAGCTTACCAACCAAAAAGAGTCCAGGACCTGATGGATTCACAGCCGAATTCTACCAGAGGTACAAGGAGGAACTGGTACCATTCCTTCTGAAACTATTCCAATCGATAGAAAAACAGGGAATCCTCCCTAACACATTTTATGAAGCCAGCATCATCCTGATACCAAAGCCTGGCAGAGACATAACCAAAAAAGAGAATTTCAGACCAATGTCCTTGATGAACATTGATGCAAAAATCCTCAATAAAATACTGGCAAACCGAATCCAGCAGCACATCAAAAAGCTTATACACCATGATCAAGTGGGCTTCATCCCTGGGATGCAAGGCTGGTTCAACATACGCAAATCAATAAATGTAATCCAGCATATAAACAGAACCAAAGACAAAAACCACATGATTATCTCAATAGATGCAGAAAAAGCCTTTGACAAAATTCAACAACCCTTCATGCTAAAAACTCTCAATAAATTAGGTATTGATGGGACGTATCTCAAAATAATAAGAGCTGTCTATGACAAGCCCACAGCCAATATCATACTGAATGGGCAAAAACTGGAAGCATTCCCTTTGAAAACTGGCACAAGACAGGGATGCCCTCTCTCACCACTCCTATTCAACATGGTGCTGGAAGTTCTGCCCAGGGCAACCAGGCAGGAGAAGGAAATAAAGGGTATTCAATTAGGAAAAGAGGAAGTCAAATTGTCCCTGTTTGCAGATGACATGATTGTATATCTAGAAAACCCCACTGTCTCAGCCCAAAATCTCCTTAAGCTGATTAGCAACTTCAGCAAAGTCTCAGGATACAAAATCAATGTACAAAAATCACAAGCATTCTTGTACACCAATAACAGACAAACAGAGAGCCAAATCATGAGTGAACTCCCATTCACAATTGCTTCAAAGAGAATAAAATACCTAGGAATCCATCTTACAAGGGATGTGAAGGACCTCTTCAAGGAGAACTACAAACCACTGCTCAATGAAATAAAAGAGGATACAAACAAATGGAAGAACATTCCATGCTCATGGATAGGAAGAATCAATATCGTGAAAATGGCCATACTGCCCAAGGTAATTTATAGATTCAATGCCATCCCCATCAAGCTACCAATGACTTTCTTCACAGAATTGGAAAAAACTACTTTAAAGTTCATATGGAACCAAAAAAGAGCCCATATCACCAAGTCAATCCTAAGCCAAAAGAACAAAGCTGGAGGCATCACGCTACCTGACTTCAAACTATACTACAAGGCTACAGTAACCAAAACAGCATGATACTGGTACCACAACAGAGCTATAGATCAATGGGACAGAACAGAGCCCTCAGAAATAATGCCGCATATCTACAACTATCTGATCTTTGACAAACCTGACAAAACCAAGAAATGGGGAAAGGATTCCCTATTTAATAAATGGTGGTGGGAAAACTGGCTAGCCATATGTAGAAAGCTGAAACTGGATCCCTTCCTTACACCTTATACAAAAATTAATTCCAGATGGATTAAAGACTTACATGTTAGACCTAAAACCATTAAAATCCTACAAGAAAACCTAGGCAATACCATTCAGGACATAGGTGTGGGCAAGGACTTCATGTCTAAAACACCAAAAGCAATGGCAACAAAAGCCAAAATTGACAAATGGGATCTAATTAAACTAAAGAGCTTCTGCACAGCAAAAGAAACTACCATCAGAGTGAACAGGCAACCTACAGAATGGGAGAAAATTTTTGCAACCTACTCATCTGACAAAGGGCTAATATCCAGAATCTACAATGAACTCAAACAAATTTACAAGAAAAAAACAAACAACCCCATCAAAAAGTGGGCAAAGGACATGAACAGACACTTCTCAAAAGAAGACATTTATGCAGCCAAAAAGCATATGAAAAAATGCTCATCATCACTGGCCATCAGAGAAATGCAAATCCAAACCACAGTGAGATACCATCTCACACCAGTTAGAATGGTGATCATTAAAAAGTCAGGAAACAACAGGTGCTGGAGAGGATGTGGAGAAATAGGAACACTTTTAAACTGTTGGTGGGACTGTAAACTAGTTCAACCATTGTGGAAGTCAGTGTGGCGATTCCTCAGGGATCTAGAACTAGAAATACCATTTGACCCAGCCATCCTATTACCTTTGGGTATATACCTTTGGGTATATACCCAAAGGACTATAAATCATGCTGCTATAAACACACATGCACACGTATGTTTATTGCAGCACTACTCACAATAGCAAAGATTTGGAACCAACCCAAATGTCCAACAACGATAGACTGGATTAAGAAAATGTGGCACATATACACCATGGAATACTATGCAGCCATAAAAAATGATGACTTCATGTCCTTTGTAGGGACATGGATGAAGCTGGAAACCATCATTCTCAGCAAACTATCGCAAGGACAAAAAACCAAACACCGCATGTTCTCACTCATAGGTGGGAACTGAACAATGAGAACTCATGGACACAGGAAGGGGAACATCACACATCGGGGACTGTTGTGGGGTGGGGGGAGGGGGGAGGGACAGCATTAGGAGATATACCTAATGCTAAATGACAAGTTAATGGGTGCAGCAAAACAACATGGCACATGGATACATATGTAACAAACCTGCACATTGTGCACATGTACCCTAAAACTTAAAGTATAATAATACAAAAAATAAAAAAAAGAATCCTATTTTTGTCTGATGACAATGAATTAAAAAATCAATATTCTAATGTGTGCCCTCTTTTATATTTAGCAGAATTTAAAACAAACTAGAAAATATAGACTTTTAAAAACTGTTTAGAATTAAATATCTAAATTATCTTTTACTGTTACAGAAGGCTTCTATTTCTAGATTTTCAGGGTGATGGGAAAATTTAGTAGATTTTTGTTGCTGACCAAAATAAAAGATGCCTAGAGACTATTAATCACAAATAAACGAACATTTGATTTTTCCTGTTATAGCAAACCAGTGGAATTCTTCCCTCTTTTTAAACGTTTCAACACAAATTAGCGTTTACCAATTTATTTTGTATGTTTTACCTATATATATAAAATTTATTTTAGCAATATATTTTATAATAAATGCTTGATAAATAAAAACTTTTAGCTTATTGGTAGGTTTCCTTTAAAATGAAAAGATTATGTACAACTGTATACCTTTTCTCAGCACAGTAACAAGAAGGTTTTCACAAATATTTAGGTAAAAAAGCTGCTGTTCTATACCCTAGCATATGTATACAGTTGCCTGGTGTATCAATAAATATTAATAATACTTGAAAAACTTAACCAGTTAAATCCAGTTCATTTAAAAACCATAAATAGGATAATTAAAGTAGACATATTCTTGCCTTTGTTCCTAAAGATAATGAACATGCCATTGACTTGTGAAGAAACTGAGGATAGACAGCAGATGGGATTTTTGGCAAACGTTAGGCAAGCGTGACTGCTGGCAGCAGGAACTGGCTAATGCTCTGGCACAGTGCTGATAATACCTCAGCCAATTAAAGAAGTGCTGTCCAGGATTTGCCAGTCAGAAGATAACTACTTTTTTCTAAAGCCAAGAGCAGCCCCTCTATAACCTCCTATGGGGCCAAGCAGCCAATTTAGGATTCACTCTTGACAGTCTGCTTTGTCAGTCTTCCGGCGAATGTACATTCATGCCTAGAAATATTGCTAACATAGAACGCTGCTGTTTCGTCTGAGAGTATATCACAATCTGAACAGCACACGCATAATTTATTCATTGATCCACAAATATCTATTGAACTCCAGTGTTGAGTACTTATTTAATTTTTTTATTTGTATTTTTTGAGACAGAGTCTCACTCTGTCACCAGGCTGGAGTGCAGTGGCATTATCTTGGCCCACTGCAACCTCCGCCTCCCAGGTTCAAGTGATTCTCCTGTCTCAGCCTGACAAGTAGCTGGGACTACAGGCGCACACCACTATGCCCTCCTAATTTTTGTATTTTTAGTTGAGATGGGGTTTCACCATGTTGGCCAGGATGGTCTCGATCTCTTGACCTCATGATCCCTCTTGACCTCGTGATCTGCCCACCTCGGACTCCCAAAGTGCTGGGATTACAGGCATGAGCCACTGTGCCCGGCCAAGTATTTTAATATATACATACCACATCTTCTGTTTCCAAAGTTGATTATGCTGCAAGTCAGCATGAGGCTTCCTATGAATGCCATAGCTCTTCCTCCTGCACACCTCTTCAGGGCCTTTATCACTTTTTATACTCTCTCTTGCAGAGTAAAAGCCAAAGTTGCCCTTACAATGGCCTAAGAGACCCTACACAAACAAACTTCCTTTATATATCTGACACCATGACCTCTTTTCTCTCTATGTGTGTGTTTGGGGTAGGAAGGTGAGATGTAAAATTCCACTGCAAGCTAGGCGTGGTGGCTCATGCCTGAAATCCCAGCACTTTGGGAGGCCAAGCGGACAGATCACCTGAGGTCAGGAGTTCAAGACCAGCCTGCCCAACATGGTGAAACCACATTTCTACTAAAAATACAAAAATTAGCCAGGCGTGGTGGTGTGTGCCTGTAGTCCCAGCTACTCAGGAGGCTGAGGCAGGAGAATCACTTGAACCAGGTAGGTGGAAGTTGCAGTGAGCTGAGATTGCACCACTGCACTCCAGCTTGGGTGACAGAGTGAGACTCCCTCTTAAAAAAAAGAAAATCCATTGCAGAAATACAAACAGTCCTTTTCACAGCGCTGACTACCTATTATATACTTAATACACCAGAGTGGATGTAAAAGACTCTTCCATCAAGAGTTTCCCACAGTTCTTGAAAGGAAACTAGCATACATGACAGTATGAGAATAAATAAGTTGTTAATTTTAAATAACAAGGAGTGGGAAAGTTCAAAGTTCAGAAATGGTATGATGAGGACAATCTTTTCATATCCAGTTATCATCATGACAACAATAAACTGAAGGCCTCCAAATCTTTCTATCCCACTCCTTTCTCCTGAGTGCCAGGTGGGCATTTCTAAATGCTCCAAATTAAGCAAGAGCAACACAGAATTCATTATTCTTGATTTCAATTAGCACCACCACCTCGACTCCAGACACAACCTTGGAAGTCACCCCTGAGTCATCTTCAACACTATATGAATTTTATTTGCCTGACACTTTCTAGGTATGCCTTACCTAGGAAGAGATCCCCTTCTCTCAACTGTCATTAACAGTACCTTAGCTAGAGCCAATATCATTTCTATACTGGGTTGTTAACAACAGTATTCTAACTATGTCACTAACTCTAAGCTTTGTACTCCAGTCACTGCCACACCAATTGATTTGCATAGAGTAGATCAATCTTTCTATAATTTGGATCATTTCTGCCACCCACTGTTATCTTCAGAATAAAACTGCATGACAGCAATGGTCCTCCTTGTAACACACCCTTTCCAGATGGCATTCTGGATGCTGTTAGGTCTGATGGAAGGGAAGGAGGTGCTCTTCTAGATACCAAATCTATCAGAGTCTATGTTAGTCAAGGGTGTCTAATCTGAGGGAGTAAAGTGGGGTCTGGAGGAGGGATTTTGGAAATGTGGTTCTAGGCACAAAGCCAAGGTCAAGGTTTCAGGCTTTCAGTTAGGCTCTGCACTATCCCTGTTGGGTAGTTTTGGAGGAGTCAAGGGGAATGGAAGTAGATACTGAACCATGGCTAGTCGTATTCATTTTCTATTACTATGACTATAAATTTAGCATGAACACACACGCATTATCTCACCTTGGCTAGACTGCTCAAGGTCCCACCTGCTGCAGTCAAGATATTGGCTGGGCCACATTCTCATCTGGAGTTTGAGGTCCTCTTCCAAGTTCATTCAGGTTGTTTGCAGAATTCAATTCCTTGCAGTTGTACAGCTAAGGCCCTCAGCTCCTAGAGACTGTCCCTCTCCACAAGCGGTTCACGAGATGGCTGTTTGCTTCTTCAAGGTCAACAGGAGAACATCTCTCTTATTTCAAGTCTTTCATTCAGAGAAGACCTGGACTCAGTCATTCTTTCTGTCTAACATGCTCTCTCTCTCTTTAGCTTCTGTAGCTTTTTCCATTTTATTATTCTTTCCTCTGTGGTACTAGCTGTAAAAATGTATCATGAGGCCGGGCGCGATGGCTCATGCCTGTAATCCCAGCACGTCGGGAGGCCGAGTTGGGCGGATCATGAGGTCAGGAGTTCAAGACCAGCCTGACCAACATGGAGAAACCCCATCTCTACTAAAAATACAAAAATTAGCTGGGCGTGGTGGCAGATGCCTGTAATCCCAGCTACTCAGGAGGCTGAGACAGGAGAATCACTTGAACCCAGGAGGCAGAGGTGGCAGTGAGCCAAGATTGTGCCATTGCACTCCAGCCTGGGCCACAGAGCAAGACTCTAACTCAAAAAAAAAAAAAAAGTATCATGAAAGGGGAATTTTTCTTCCTTTTTTTTTTTGTAACTTGTTAAATGATTACTATCATCCAGTATCCTATCAACTAGGTACTATTACTATCCCTATTTCATATATGGGGAAATAAGGCACAGAAACATTCAAGAACTTGCCTAAGTTCACACAGCCAGTACTAGCTAAAGGGTAGATCTGGAATCCAAGACAGTTCGGGAAGAGACAGTTAGGTAGTCTATGTCTGCTCACAAGGACCCTAAATGAAAAAGAATACAGAAGGAGTAGCTGGAGACAGAAGTAGACTTTCTCTGCAGAGATGGGTTATGTGGGCGTCAGGAGAGAGGCATTGAGAGTAATGTCAACCTATGATTTCCTCTGAAATGTAACTAAATCCCACTTGAGACTGCCATCCAAACAGGGTCTACGTCATAGAGATAATGAGATCAGATCTACTGTAAGGCTCTTGTTAAAATGAAGGGCCTATGAGTGTCTTTATCCCTTTGGAATAAACGAGGGATAGAATGAAGGACAAAATTCAATGCACTGTCTATTGACCCAGATGAAAAATAGAAGGCATATATATCATATTTGTGGATTGCAAAAAGTTAGAATAACAACTTCCTCAACTTGCAGAATAAGAATTTAGAAAGGTATCAATAGACGAGAATGATAAACTCCAGCTTACAAAGTGAAATTCAATAGTAATACATACAAGGTTCTGCCTTTGACTTTCTTTTTTTAAAAAAATTGTGGTAAAAAAACATGTAACATTAAATTTATTGTCTTAACCATTTTTAAGTGTACAGTTTACTAGTGCTAAGTACATTCACATTGTTGTTGTTCCACAAATCTCTAGAACTTTTTCATCTTGCAACACTGAAACTCTAAATCCACTAAAAACTAATTCCCCTTCCACCCCCGCCCCCCAGGCCTTGGTAACACTTTTCAACTTTATGTTTCTATTATTTTGACTATTTTAGATACTTAAAATGACTAGAATCATACAGTATTTATCCTTTTGTGACTGTCTTATTTCACTTAGCATGATGTCTTCAAGGTTCATCCATGTTGTAACATGTTCCAGGATTTCCTTATACTTCAAGGCTGACTAATATTCCATTATATGTACATACCACATTTCATTTATTCATTTATCTGTCCATGGACACATTTGGGTTGTTTCCATCTCTCAGCTATTGTGAATAATGCTGTGATGAATATTGATGTGCAAATATTTCTTAGAGATCCTGCTTTGAATTCCTTTGGATATATATCAAGAAGTGGGATTGCTGGATCATATGGTAATTTTTACATTCCTACCAACAGTACACCAGGGTCCCAACTTCTCTGCATCCTCCCCAACACTTGTTATTTTCTGTTCTTTTGATAGTGGCCATCCAGATGGGTGTGGGGTGGTACCTCATTATGGTTTAGATTTGCATTTCCCCAATGATTGATGTTGAGCATATTTTCATGTATTTATTTTCACTTCTATATATTCTTTGGAGAAATGTCTATTCAAGTTCTTTGCCCATTTTTAATTGGGTTATTTGATTTTTTTCTTTTTTTAAGAGTCAAGGTCTCATTCTATCACCCAGGTTGGAGTGCAATGGTATCATAGCTCGCTGCAGCCTTCAATGCCTGGACTCAAGCAATCCTCCCACCTCAGCCTCTGAAGAAGCTGGAAATGTAGGCATACATGACCATGCCCTGCTACTTATACATTTTTTTTTTTTTTTGTAGAGATGGGTTCTATGTTGCCCAGGCTGGTCTTGAACTCCTGGCCTCCAGCAATCCTCCTGCCTTGGCATCACAAAGTGCTGGGATTACAGGTGTGAGCCACTGCGCCTGGCCTAATTGGTTATTTGTCATAATGTTGTTGAGTTATAGAAGTTCCTTATATATTATGTATATTAACCCCTTATCAGATATATGATTTGTAATTATTTTCTCCCATCCCATAAGTTGCCCATTTTATTGATTATTCCCTTTGACCACAAAAGTTTTTAAGTTGATGTACTTTTTTTTTTTTCAGAGATGGGTGTCTTACCATGTTGCCTAGGCTGGTAGGCTGGTCTCAAACTCCTGAGCTCAAATGACACTGCTGCCTCAGCCCACTGCGCCTGGCCTAATTGGTTATTTGTCATAATGTTGTTGAGTTATAGAAGTTCCTTATATATTATGTATATTAACCCCTTATCAGATATATGATTTGTAATTATTTTCTCCCATCCCATAAGTTGCCCATTTTATTGATTATTCCCTTTGACCACAAAAGTTTTTAAGTTGATGTACTTTTTTTTTTTTCAGAGATGGGTGTCTTACCATGTTGCCTAGGCTGGTAGGCTGGTCTCAAACTCCTGAGCTCAAATGACACTCCTGCCTCAGCCTTCAAAACTACTGGGACTACAAAGTAAGTCACTATGCCCAGTCATATTTGTCTATTGTTGGTCTTGTTGCCTGGGCTTTTGGTGTCATATCCAAGAAATCGTTGTCAAATCCAATGTCTTGAAGCTTTTCCCCTGTTTTTTTCTAGGACTATTAGAGTTGAAGCCTTTAATTCATTTTAACTTTTGTATATGGTGTAAGGAAATGGTGCAACTTCATTCTTTTGCATGTGGATATTCAGTTTTCCCAACACATTTGTTGAAGAGAATGTCCATTTTCTGTTGTGTAGTATTGGCACTCTTGTAAAAAATCATTTGGCCAAATATGGAATGGTTTATTTCTGGGCTCTCTATTCTGTTGTATTGGTCTATATATTTATCTTTATTGCCTTATTTTTATCTTCAGCAACCCCACATCTTATTTATTCTTGCTTCGTAGTTATCTTTCGAAATCAGGAAGTGTGAGTCCTGCAATTTTGTTCTTCTTCTTCAAGACTGTGTTTAAGGTCCCTTAAGATTGCTATAAAATTTAGGATGATTTGTTCTATTTCTACAAATAAATGTCATTGAGATTTTGATAGGGATTGTATTGAAGCTGCAGATCCGTTGGGCAGTGTGGACATTTAATATTAAGTCTTCCAAACCATGAGAACAGATGTCTTTCCGTTTGTATCTTTTTTTCCTTTTTTTTTTTTTTAGGCAATGTTTTGTCCTTTTCAGTGTACAAGTCTTTCTCCACATTGGCCAAGGTTATTTCTAAGTATTTTATTGTTTATGATGCTATAATACATAGTATTGTTTTCTTAATTACATTTTCAGATTGTTCATTGCTAGTGGATAAAAATGCAACTGATTTATGTGTGTTGATTTTGTAAACTGCAACTTTGCTGAAATTGTTCAGTAGTGGCAACAGTTTGTGTGTGTGTGCACACATGTGTAATCATTAGAATTTTACACCTAAGATTATGTCATCTGCTAACAGAGGGAATTTTACTTCTTTTCCAAGTTGGATTTTTTTTTTTTTTTTGTCTAATTGCTTTGGCTAGAACTTCCAGTTATATATTGAATAGTAGTGGCAAGAGTGGTTATTTTTGCCTTGTTCCTGATCTTAGAGGAAAAGCTTTCAGTCTTTTATTGTTGAGTATGATGTTAGCTATGGGATTTTCATATATGACTTTTATTATATTGAGGTAGTTTCCTTCAGTTCTTAGTTATTAAGTGTTTTTATCATGAAAGGCTGTCAAATGCTTTTTCTGCGCTGATTACAATAATCGTGTGGTTCATGTTTTTAATATCATTAAGGTGGTATATATATTTTTTAAATTATACTTTAAGTTCTAGGGTACACGTGCACAACGTGCACGTTTGTTACATATGTATACATGTGCCGTGTTGGTTTGCTGCACCCATTAGCTCATCATTTACATTAGGTATTTCTTCTAATGCTATCCCTCCCCCATGCCCCCACCCCATGACCAGCCCCAGTGTGTGATGTTCCCCACCCTGTGTCCAAATGTTCTCATTGTACAGTTCCCACCTATGAGTGAGAACATGCAGTGTTTGGTTTTTTGTCCTTGCGATAGTTTGCTCAGAATGATGGGTTTCCAGCTTCATCCGTGTCACTACAAAGGACATGAACTCATCCTTTTTTATGGCTGCATAGTATTCCATGGTATATATGTGCCACATTTTCTTAATCTAGTCTATCATTGATGGGGATTTTGGTTGGTTCCAAGTCTTTGCTCTTGTGAATAGTGCCACAATAAACATACATGTGCATGTGTCTTCATAGTAGCATGATTTATAATCCTTTGGTTATATACCCAGTAATAGGATGGCTGGGTCAAATGGTATTTCTAGTTCTAGATCCTTGAGCAATCGCCACACTGTCTTCCACAATGGTTGAACTAGTTTACACTCCCACCAACAGTGTAAAAGCGTTCCTATTTCTCCACATTCTCTCCAGCACCTGTTGTTTCCTGACTTTTTAATGATTGCCATTCTAACTGGTGTGAGATGGTATCTCATTGTGGTATTGATTTGCATTTCTCTGATGACCAGTGATGATGAACATTTTTTCACGTGTCTGTTGGCTGCATAAATGTCTTCTTTCGAAAAGTGTCTGTTCATATCCTTTGCCCACTTTTTGATGGGGTTGACTTTTTCTTATAAATTTGTTTAAGTTCATTGTAGATTCTGGATATTAGCCCTTTGTCAGATGGGTAGATTGTAAAAATTTTCTCCTATTCTGTAGGTTGCCTGTTCACTCTGATGGTAGTTTCTTTTGCTGTGCAGAAGCTCTTCAGTTTAACTAGATCCCATTAGGCTATTTTGGTTTTTGTTGCCATTGCTTTTGGTGTTTTAGCCATGAAGTCTTTGCCCATGCCTATGTCCTGAATGTTATTGCCTAGGTTTTCTTCTAGGGTTTTTATGGTTTTAGGTCTAACATGTAAGTCTTTAATCCATCTGGAATTAATTTTTGTATAAGGTGTAATGAAGGGATCCAGTTTCAGCTTTCTACATATGGCTAGCCAGTTTTCCCAGCATCATTTATTAAATAGGGAATCCTTTCCCCATTGCTTGTTTTTGTCAGGTTTGTCAAAGATCAGATGGTTGTAGATGTGTGGTGTTATTTCTGAGGCCTCTGTTCTGTTCCATTGGTCTATATCTCTGTTGTGGTACCAGTATCACGCTATTTTGGTTACCGCCGCCTTGTAGTATAGTTTGAAGTCAGGTAGTGTGATGCCTCCAGCTTTGTTCTTTTGGCTTAGGATTGTCTTGGCAATGTGGGCTCATATGGTTCTATATGAACTTCAAATTAGTTTTTTCCAATTCTGTGAAGAAAGTCATTGGTAGCTTGATGGGGATGGCATTGAATCTATAAAGGACCTTGGGCAGTATGGCCATAGGATTCTTCCTATCTGTGAGCATGGAATGTTCTTCCATTTGTTTATGAACTCTTTTACTTCACTGAGCAGTGGTGTGTAGTTCTCCTTGAAAAGGTCCTTCACATCCCTTGTAAGTTGGATTCCTAGGTATGTTACTCTCTTTGTAGCAACTGTGAATGGGAGTTCATTCACGATTTGGCTGTCTGGTATTGGTGTATAAGAATGCTTGTGATTTTTTCACATTGATTTTGTATCCTGAGACTTTGCTGAAGTTGCTTATCAGCTTAAGGAGATTTTGGGCTGAGAAGATGGGGTTTTCTAAATATACAATCGTGTCATCTGCAAATATGGACAATTTTACTTCCTCTTTTCCTAATTGAATACCCTTTACTTCTTTCTCTTGCCTGATTACCCTGGCCAGAACTTCCAACACTATGTTGAATAGGAGTGGTGAGAGAGGGCATCCCTGTCTTGTGCCAGTTTTCAAAGGGAATGCTTCCAGTTTTTGCCCATTCAGTATGATATTGGCTGTGGGTTTGTCAAAAATAGCTCTATTATTTTGAGATACGTTCCACCAATACCTAGTTTATTGAGAGTTTTTAGCAGGAAGAGTTGTTGAATTTTGTCAAAGGCCTTTCCTCCATCTATTGAGATAATCATGTGGTTTTTGTCTTTGGTTCTGTTTATGTGATGGATTATGTTTATTGATTTGCATATGTTGAACCAGCCTTGCATCCCAGGGATGACGCCAACTTGATCTTGGTGGATAAGCTTTTTGATGTGCTGCTGGATTCAGTTTGCCAGTATTTTATTGAGGATTTTTGCATTGATGTTCATCAGGGATATTGATCTAAAATTCTCTTTTTTTGTTGTATCTGTGCCAGGCTTTGGTATCAGGATGATGCTAGCCTCATAAAATGAGTTAGGGAGGATTCCCTCTTTTTCTATTGATTGGAATAATTTCAGAAGGAATGGTACCAGCTCCTCCTTGTATCTCTGGTAGAATTTGGCTGTGAATCCATCTGGTCCTGGACTTTTTTCAGTTGGTAGGCTATTAATTATTGCCTCAATTTCAGAGCCTGTTATTGGTCTATTCAGCAATTCAACTTCTTCCTGGTTTAGTCTTGGGAGGGTGTATGTGTCCAGAAATTTATCCATTTCTTCTAGATTTTCTAGTTTATTTGCATAGAGGTGTTTACAGTGTGCTCTGATGGTAGTTTGTATTTCTGTGGGATCGGTGGTGATATCCCCTTTATCATTTTCTATTGCGTCTATTTGATTCTTCTCTCTTTTCTTCTTTATTAGTCTTGTTAGTGGTCTATCAATTTTGTTGATCTTTTCAAAAAACCAGCTCCTGGATTCATTGATTTTTTGAAGGGTTTTTTTGTGTGTGTGTCTCTGTCTCCTTCAGTTCTGCTCTTATTTCTTGTCTTCTGCTAGCTTTTGAATTTGTTTACTCTTACTTCTCTAGTTATTTTAATTGTGATGTTAGGGTGTCAATTTTAGATCTTTCCCACTTTCTCTTGTGGGTATTTAGTGCTACAAATTTCCCTCTACACACTGCTTTAAATGTGTCCCAGAGATTCTGGTACATTGTATCTTTGTTCTTATTGTTTTCAAATAACATATTTTTTTTTCTGCCTTCATTTCGTTATTTACCCAGTTCATTCAGGAGCAGGTTGTTCAGTTTCCATGTAGTTGTGCAGTTTTGAGTGAGTTTCTTTATCCTGAGTTCTAATTTGATTGTACTGTGGTCTGAGAGACAGTTTGTTATGATTTCTGTTCTTTTACATTTGCTGAGGAGTGCTTTACTTCCAAATACGTGGTCAATTTTGGAGTTAAGTGCAGTGTGGTGCTGAGAAGAATGTATATTCTGTTGATGTGGGTGGAGAGTTCTGTAGATGTCTATTAGGTCTGCTTGGTGCAGAGCTGAGTTCAAGTTCCGGATATCCTTGTTAATTTTCTCTCTCATTGATCTCTCTAATGTTGACAGTGGGGTGTTAAAGTCTCCCATTATTATTGTGTGGGAGTCTAAGTCTCTTTTTAGGTCTTCCAGGACTTGCTGTAAGAATCTGGGTGCTCCTGTATTGGGTGAATATATATTTAGGATAGTTAGCTCTTCTTGTTGAATTGATCCCTTTACCATTATGTAGTGGCCTTGTCTCTTGATTTTTGTTGGTTTAAAGTCTGTTTTATCAGAGACTAGGATTGCAACTCCTGCTTTTTTTTGCCTTCCATTTGCTTGGTAGATCTTCCTCCATCCCTTTCTTTTGAGCCTATGTGTGTCTCTGCATGTGAGATCGGTCTCCTGAATACAGCACACTGATGGGTCTTGACTCGTTATCCCATTTGCCAGTCTGTGTCTTTTAATTGGGGCATTTAGCCCATTTACATTTAAAGTTAATATTGTTATGTGTGAATTTGATCCTGTCATTATGATGTTAGCTGTTAATTTTGCCTGTTAGTTGATGCAGTTTCTTCCTAGCATCGATGGTCTTTACAATTTGGCATGTTTTTGCAGTGGCTGGTACAAGTTGTTCCTTTCCATATTTAGTGCCTCCTTCAGTTACTCTTGTAAGGCAGGCCTGGTGGTGACAAAATCTCTCAGCATTTGCTTGTCTGTAAAGGATTTTATTTCTCCTTCACTTATGAAGCTCTGTTTGGCTGGATATGAAATTCTGGGTTGAAAATTCTTTTCTTTCAGAATGTTGAATACTGGCGCCTCTCTCTTCTGGCTTGTAGGGTTTCTGCCGAAAGACCCACTGTTAGTCTGATGGGCTCCCCTTTGTGGGCAACCCAACCTTTCTCTCTGGCTGCCCTTAGCATTTTTTCCTTCATTTCAACCTTGGTGAATCTGACAATTATGTGTCTTGGAGCTGCTCTTCTTGAGGAGTATCTTTGTGGTGTTCTCTGTATTTCCTGAATTTGAACGTTGGCCTGCCTTGCTAGGTTGGGGAAGTTCTCCTGGATAATACCCTGAAGAGTGTTTTCCAGCTTGGTTCCATTCTCCCCGTCACTCTCAGGTACACCAATCAAATGTAGATTTGGTCTTTTCACATAGTCCCATATTTCTTGAAGGCTTTGTTCATTTCTATTAACTCCTTTTTCTCTAAACTTCTCTTCTTGCTTCATTTCATTAATTTGATCTTCAATCACTGATACCCTTTCTTCCACTTGATCAAATCAGCTATTGAAGCTTGTGCATGTGTCACGTAGTTCTTGTGCCAAGTTTTTCAGCTCCATCAGGTCATTTAAGGTCCTCTCTACACTGTTTATTCTAGTTAGCCATTCGTCTAATCTTTTTTTCAATGTTTTTAGCTTCCTTGCGATGGGTTCAAACATCCTCCTTTAGCTCGGAGAAGTTTGGTATTACTGACTTTCTGAAGCCTTCTTCTGTTAACTCATCAAAGTCATTCTCTATCTTGCTTTGTTCCTTTGTTCCTTTTTCTTTTTTTTATTTTTTTTGCACACAAAACAATAAACATTTTCTAAAAGTACATACAAAAAGATGCATATCACACATATTAGGAAGGTTGCACATGGGAAGACGGGGAATAGAAATGGGGGGTGGGAATTAAAGAAAATAAATGAGAGAGGGACTTTGTATGGATCAATGATAATAACTCAATCCTCTACTTGACAAAGAAAAAGGAGAAGGAAGAGGAAGAAAAAGAAAGTGGGATAAAGGATCAGAAAGGCAGGAAAATAGAAAAAATTAGAGTATGACTCCAGGGTAGACCTGTTTTGTTGTCGCTTGGTTGGTTGGTTTGTCAGTTGTATTTTTCATATGTTTCGCCATGTTGGCCAGGCTGGTCTCGAACTCCTAGCCTCAAGTGATCAACCCGCCTCGGCCTCCCAGAGTACTGGGACTACAGGCGTGAGCCACCACGTCCAGCCCCCACATTGCTTCTGGCCTCTGTGGTAGACCTCCCAGATGGGGCAGCCAGGCAGAGGTGCTCCCCACATCCCAGACGGGGCGGCCAGGCAGAGGTGCTCCTCACTTCCCAGACGGGGCGGCCAGGCAGAGACGCTCCTCACTTCCTAGACGGGGTGGTGGCCGGGCAGAGGGGCTCCTCACTTCCCGGATGGGGAGGCCAGGCAGAGGCGCTCCTCACATCCCAGACAATGGGTGGCCGGGCAGAGGCGCTCCTCACTTCCCAGACGGGGTGGCCGGGCAGAGGCGCTCCTCACATCCCAGACGGGGCGGCCAGGCAGAGGCGCTCCTCACTTCCCAGACGGGGCAGCCGGGCAGAGGCGCTCCTCACTTCCCAGACGGGGCGGCCGGGCAGAGGCGCTCCTCACTTCCCAGACGGGGCGGCCGGGCAGAGGCGCTCCTCACTTCCCAGACCGGGCGGCCGGGCAGAGGCGCTCCTCACTTCGCAGACGGGGCAGCCGGGCAGAGGCGCTCCTCACTTCCCAGATGGGGCGGCCGGGCAGAGACGCTCCTCACTTCCCGGATGGGGTGGCGGCCGGGCAGAGGCACTCCTCACTTCCTAGACCGGGCGGCCGGGCAGAGACGCTCCTCACTTCCCGGATGGGGTGGCGGCCGGGCAGAGGCGCTCCTCACTTCCCAGACCGGGCGGCCGGGCAGAGACGCTCCTCACTTCCCGGATGGGGTGGCGGCCGGGCAGAGGGGCTCCTCACTTCCCAGACAGGGCGGCCGGACAGAGGCGCTCCTCACATCCCAGACGATGGGTGGCCGGGCAGAGGCGCTCGTCACATCCCAGACGATGGGTGGCCGGGCAGAGGCACTCCTCACTTCCCTGAAGGGGCGGCCAGGCAGAGACACTCCTCACTTCCCTGAAGGGGGTGCTGGGCACAGACACTCCTCACTTCCCAGAAGGGGTGGCCGGGCAGAGGCGCTCCTCACTTCCCAGATGGGGCGGCCAGGCAGAGGGGCTCCTCACTTCCCAGAAGGGGCGGCTGGGCAGAGGCGTTCCTCACTTCCCAGACGGGGTGGCCGGGCAGAGGTGCTCACTTCCCAGACGGGGCGGCCGGGCAGAGGCGCTCCTCACATCCCAGAAGGGGTGGCCGGGCAGAGGCGCTCCTCACATCCCAGAAGGGGCGGCCGGGCAGAGGCGCTCCTCACTTCCCTGAAGGGGCGGCCAGGCAGAGGCGCTCCTCACTTCCCAGACAGGGCGGCCGGGCAGAGGCGCTCCTCACTTCCCAGACGGGGCGGCCGGGCAGAGGCGCTCCTCACTTCCCAGACGGGGCGGTGGGGCAGAGGCGCTCCTCACTTCCCAGACCGGGCGGCCGGGCAGAGGCGCTTCTCACATCCCAGAAGCGGCGGCCGGGCAGAGGCGCTCCTCACTTCCCAGAAGGGGCAGCCGGGCAGAGGCGCTCACTTCCCAGACGAGGCGGCCGGGCAGAGGCGCTCCTCACTTCCCAGACCGGGCGGCCGGGCAGAGGCACTCCTCACATCCCAGAAGCGGCGGCCGGGCAGAGGCGCTCCTCACTTCCCAGACGGGGCGGCCGGGCAGAGGCGCTCCTCACATCCCAGAAGCGGCGGCCGGGCAGAGGCGCTCCTCAGTTCCCAGAAGGGGCGGCCGGGCAGAGGCGCTCACTTCCCAGACGGGGCGGCCGGGCAGAGGCGCTCCTCATTTCCCAGAAGGGGCGGCCGGGCAGAGGCGCTCCTCACTTCCCAGACGGGGTGGCGGCCGGGCAGTCGCTCCTCACATCCCAGACGATGGGCAGCCGGGCAGAGGCGCTCCTCACATCCCAGACGATGCGCAGAAGGGGAGAGGTGCTCCTCACATCCCACACGATGGATGGCCGGGCAGAGACGTTCCTCACTTCCTAGATGGGGTGGCGGCTGGGCAGCGGTGCTCCTCAGCTCCCAGACGGGGCGGCCAGGCAGAGGAGCTCCTCATAACCCAGACGATGGGCGGCCAGGCAGAGACGCTCCCCACCTCCCAGACGGGGCGGCGGCCGGGCGGTGGAGGCTGCAGCGAGCCAAGACCACGCCACCGCACTGCAGCCCGGGCAACACCGAGCACCAAGTGAGCGAGCCTCCGTCTGCAGTCCCAGCACCTCTAGAGGCCGAGGCGGGCAGACCACCGGAGGTCAGGAGCTGGAGACCAGCCTGGCCGACATGGCGAAACCACGCCTCCAGCCAAAGGAGAAAAACCAGGGAGGGGTGGTGGTGCGTGCCGGCAATCCCAGGCAGCCCGCAGGCCAGGACAGGAGAATCACGGGAGCCGGACGCAGGGAGTCAGCAACGAGCCGAGTGTACTAGAGCCTGGGCCACAGAGGGAAGGGAAGAAAAGAAAAGAAAAGAAAAGAAAAGAAAAGAAAAGAAAAGAAAAGAAAAGAAAAGAAAAGAAAAGAAAAGAAAAGAAAAGAAAAGAAAAGAAAAGAAAAGAAAAGAAAAGAAAAGAAAAGAAAAGAAAAGAAAAGAAAAGAAAAGAAAAGAAAAGAAAAGAAAAGAAAAGAAAAGAAAAGGAGGGAAGGGAAGGAGGGAGGGAGGGAGGGAAGGAAGGAAGGAAGGGAGGGAATTGCTATATAATACTTATTAAAATAAAGTTAGTTATGGGTATAGGCCTTAACTACAATTTACTCAACAATATATAAACTAAAAATGTCTTCTTCACTTCCTCAAAAAATTTAATTATTCTTTTATTCAAATTTTGAAACTTAGTTATTATTACAGCAAAATTCTAATTCAAAGTCCTTGTCATTTTAGTTTTCCAATACTTTCAAAGAAAACTTGGCTATAATACTCCTCTTGTTAAAGTTTCTTACTCAACTTTATGTGTTGCAAGAATACTATAAAATTTTAATTAACTAGAGTAGGATAAAATACCAGTGCATATAACATCTGTTGCATTTATAATACTTCAATGTAATGTGCAGACAATGAAGTTAAGGTTTGCTGAAGATCCATTATTCTATGAGGCTTAATTCCCTTTCCAAAATTATAATCTATATATGTGGTTCAAGGTAAAGTAGTTGAAAACTTCACAATTATACTTATTAAATATATTTCTGATTAAAAGTAGAATGTGCCTGTGAAAATCTGAAATCAATAAAAGAAATGTTAACTATTTTAGAATGTCAAAATTAATATTTAAAAACAAACTAAGAATAAAGGGAACACCGAGACTTGTCTTAAAGAAGCTGTCATTCTTTTTTTTTAGATTACAACACACATACAATAAGTGAATTTTATCAAAATACAGCACATTTCTTCTACTATATCCATAAAAATCAATTCCTATGTAAATAGTACTGAAAATCAACTAAAATGAGTTAAAATTTACAAAGAGTTGTTAAAGGGTTTCAAACAAAATTATTAAAACTATATAGTACAATAACCAATTGATAACATCTTGAAAGAAGTGCAATATTTGAGTTCACGTATTTTTAAAAGTGCTGCCTACTTACTCTGACTAGCAAGAATGGAAAGTGAGTCCAACTCACTTTTGCAAAAATAATGTGGGTTGGTGTTTTAAGCTAGTCTTATAGAAGTCTTAATTAAAATCAAGGTTGATAAACAAAGCATAACAGATTAAAAATTCCCAAATTGCATTTCTTAGTAAATAAAAATGAAGTGCAATAACCAAATATTGCTCTAATGAAAGGTTCCAGACTAGCCTCAACTAAACAGTTATTGGTCTTCTATGGCACTTTTTTCTGGTCCAAATAACCATGCATTAATCCTTACCATTACATGTTACTCAAATTTTATTTGATTACATAGAACAAAAACAAATAAAATTAATGGTCTGGATAGACAAAATTAATAAACCTCTATAATCAAATATTTGTTACAGTAACTAGGAACAAAAAAAGGCAGTTGGTGGTAAAACACTATTACACTGATACACAGAGAAACCCTTTAAAGACTCTGAAGTGTTGAGTTCACATTTAATGTTACCTGTAGAAACAGCCCTTTATTTGAACACCTTTACACACTGGCAGGCCTCAAGGACCCATTCCTTTGCTCTACAACTCTCCACAGCAATTCTCTATCACTGTGCCAGTTTCACAAACTTGCTTTGGTTTCCTAGCTCCATGCGTACTGTTTTCCTTTTACTTTACCAAGGCAATGCAAGGCCAAACAAAAATCAAGAGGCTTTCCTAAACCTTCTTAACATTTTGTGTTACAGGCAACACAATCTTAAAACTGGCCATTTTTGTTTCATTTGCTGCTTAAAATAAAAATTATAAATT
Organism: Symphalangus syndactylus; assembly: GCF_028878055.3. Classification (NCBI taxonomy): domain Eukaryota; kingdom Metazoa; phylum Chordata; class Mammalia; order Primates; family Hylobatidae; genus Symphalangus; species Symphalangus syndactylus. Next base: position 33,596,832 of record NC_072440.2, read on the forward strand.
AGATTTAAATGGAGCGCTAATTATAAAACAGATGGCAAGTACCACTATTTGCAAAAAAAAAAAAAAAAAAAATCAGGGGATTTCCATAACACAGAAAATGCATGGACATGCATCTACAGTAGAGTTAAAAATTTCCTGTGACTAAAAAATTAAAAACTGAATCACCAGTAGCAAATGTAGTCAATGGCTATGAGAAGAACAGATCCTGCTGAGCTCATAAAATGCAATTATTGTCTTTTTTGCTTTATAAAAAAGACATTACCTAATTTATTGCATTATTCTCTTAATAAAAACATACTACCACATAGCTCCCCCCCGTCCCCGTTCTTTGCTTCCAGATTTTTATAGAAAATAACTGTTTTAATCTGGCCTTGGAAAGTGAACCCACCAGCACCACCTTCACCTACTCACTCTTCAATTCAATATGCACATAGCAAAAGCCAACACTTCAAATCTCTTGCCCACTTCAAAAAAAGTAGTTTCAGGAGAAAAACATTAATACCAGTTGAATAAAAATAAGGGCATAACAGCTATGAGAGAGATAGCTCTGCCATCTGTCTCTGGGCTAAAATCAAGGCTAACTATTGCCTTGCACACAGTTCAGTCATGTATATGAAATCCAAAAATAAACCTACAATCTATACAAAAACAACACAGGTTTGTTTTTGTAGCCTTGATTGCTATGTTTAAAAACCTAACAAGTTTTATATGGTATGAATTTAACAGTCTCCTTTATATTCTGTACAGTGGTTCTTTCCCTCTAACCACAAGTTCCATTACTTCATTAATGTACAAATTTGAACATAATTTTTTGAGTTCTTCTTTATATATAAAAATAGTCAAAATATTAATTTCCCCTGCAAGTATCTTCCAATAAATCTTGCCGTCTTCCCCGCTTTTTTTGTCCACAGTGCTTATGAGGAAACTTCTCGTACAATGATGAGTTCAACTGTATTCTGGAAAGTTTTTAGCAAGGACACTGCTTGTCCATGTTCAATATTTATAAAACTGTAGCCATTGGCCTAGAAGAAAGAGGAAAGATGCTTTTAGGAAAAACATTTTATAGTTATTTATTTGCATTTCTGCCAAGTAGTTCACAAACTTGGAAGAAAATAAGAATCACTTCGGCAACTTAAAATAACATACAGATTCACAGGCCCTACCCAAACCAAGGAATAAAGTCTCTGAAGATGGGGTCTAAAAATGTGTATTTTGTCCAACTTTTCAGACAATTCTTATGTAGCAGCCCATGTTAGAAATCACTTACTTAAGAAATAATGTCAGACATGGTGTCGTATAATGCTAATGTGCATCTGAGGTGACCAAACTGTAGCGTAGCAGGGTGCAAGGGCTACTCTTCCCATTGTCTTGGAGCCATCACATCAAGACCACCATATTTCTTACAATTAAGGTTAATATTTACTGAGGTTCTACTGTGTACCAAACACACAATTCTAAGTGTGTAATATGAATTAGATCCTTTGATTCTCACAATGCTCAAAAAAGATTCTTTCACTATCTTATTTTAGAGAAGAGAAAGCCCAGGCATGGAGAGGTAAAGTAACTTGCTCAGTCACAAATTGAAACCCAAATGGTTCAGAAAAATAAATGTGTATAACTGTACGAGTGTATGAGTGTGACTGTGTGTGTGTGTGTGTGTGTGTAGAGGGAGGGAGGGAGAAAAGGAGAAGAAAGAGGACAATAAATGCTAAAGATAATGTAGCAAATTATGAGCGACTGGTGACCATGATGTAATACTGGTGTTTGTTGCAGTATTTTTGTGGCTTTTCTCTAAGCTTAAAATTATTCAAAAAAAATTTTTTTTAATTAATTTTATTTTTAGAAAGTGTTGGGACCAGAATTTAAACTCAGGCAGTCTGGCCTTCAGAATCTGTACTTTCAGCTATTAGACGTTAATGTCTCTCTCTCCTTTTTTTTTGGTTTGAGGGTTATTTTTTAGTTCTTTAGTTCTCAACTAAGAATGGTGACAGTAGGGGTAGAAAATGAGAGCTATACTTGTGTCCTAGGCTTGTCTTCCTTCTAAGACTGCAAGTGTTTAGGTAAAATGAGTAGCTGAATGAACAAAGAAAAGGAGGGGACAGGAAAAAATGAGTTTCTCAGATTTAAAATTTTTCTTCTCCATTTCTGAAAGGACAATAGCCCACATTCAAGAAGTGGTACTCTAATCCCCCTCAAATTAGTAAAAATTAACATTCCTGAGCTTAAACAAAATCCTATGATGTATCAAACTTTTTTTTTTTTTTTTTGAGACAGAATCTCGCTCTGTCGCCCAAGCTAGAGCGCAGTGGCGCGATCTCGGCTCACTGCAAGCACGGCCTCCCGGGTTCACGCCATTCTCCTGCCTCGGCCTCCCATCCACGATTTTCAAAGTTAAAGTGAAAACATTTTAAACTATGAAAACATTAGAGTGTTATAAAATGAAAAAAAAAAAAAAGATTTATTTTAATTACCTGAATAATTTTATCACCTGGCTGCAGTAATTTTGATGCTGGTCCTTCAGGTTGTACCCTTGTTACAAATATACCCTTTAATAACAAAAAAAATTATTTAACTAAAAACAGTAAGTATAAATAACAGAGTACCAAGGAGCAATTTTTCCTCCACACCATGCAAATATTTGAATCATGGTACAAGTTTTCTCCCTGACTTCTCTGAGTAATACTGTAACAAACTAGTTATTTTTACCTCTAGTAATTCTGACTTTAGTGATTTCTCTTGAGAGTAATAAAATTACTTTTATAGATGTGTGAAAAAGCAATAAGAAAGTTAAAAATCACTTGATTATATAATAAACATTCATAGTTTTTGGTTAAATTGTTTTAACTTGATCAAATTACAAACAAAAAGGTAAGCAATAGAGTGGGGAATCAACGTGATGTCTACCTAGATTTACATAAACATCTATTAGATTTTCACTTACTTATAAGTATTCAATCAGTAAATAAAACTTTATAGGTGTTTCAAGAATATACAAAGAAAACTTACATCATCATCAGGTCTGAATGGGTTTCCTCTACCCCCGACACCACCTGATATGCTAAATCCAAGTTCTGGATCCTTTTCAACCCTCACTCGAATCTGAGTTAATATGAAAATAAAGGAAACTTACTATTTCAGAAAAAGTTATAATGCAACAACATCCATATTTAAATACTGATTGGTTAAGTCTAAGCAAACACAAACATAAGAATTCATCAAAAATAAACATTTGGTCAGATGACGTGAAATACAACATAGAATATTATGTTAATGAGTTAGTGAGTTAAAGGCAGAGCTGGGATTATATAAAGCATAGCTCCTAATTTTATTGCTTGTCTTATGAGGATAAGGAATCAATATTGACCCTGTTTTACTTTTTAGACATCACAGATTTTACATGACATAGTACATAAACACAAAACATGTATATTATTATCAGTTTCCACTTGTGGGACATCTAAATTACACAGTATCTCTGTTTAGTGGCTTGTTTCCTAAGATATCTAAAAGATCCACTGGTAGTTTTATGATACTAACTCTTCATTTACTAAATCTGCTTAAAGGCTTCAAAGGAGTTGGGATTTTAAAACATGACCAACTGAGAGTTTTTATAACCAAGCTATAAAAAAAGATGCAAGAATTAAAACTGTGTTATAAAACACTCCCTTTCACCAGAGACACAACCAAAATGAATAAAGCATTTGATCTCTACCTTTCTAATATTATTATCATTTTATTAATAACTATCAAGATATAAGAATGTGTAGCTCACTGACTTTTTAAGTACTTTTTAAGATTAAATACTCAAAGTAGTTTGAAGTCTGTAGTCAAATTTCAAAATCTAAGGAATTAAGATTTTAAGTGTCACAGAACAATTTCAGCTTAATGGTCTCCTATTTATATTCTTAAGGAATGTCTGACTACTGGAGTATCAACCAGTTTTGGAAAACAAACTGTATCAGAATAAATAAATCATGCCCAAAATACTAAATCCTGTTACATGATCACAAAGTCAAATAAAAATTACCAAGTTTAACACCTTATAAACGTAACATAAAAACATAAAAATAAAACTTTAAATGGTAAAAACTATGTTAACATTCTATATAGATTTACTAACAATTAAGTAACCTATAAAAATACATAAAAAGCTTAGTCCCATATTTCAAATAGTCTTGATTATTCTTACCTCTTGTTTTGCCAGTTCATGGCCTTGTCTAGGAGAACAATGGGGCTGTGTATATGGAGGCTGGTGGGCCACTTTCAGCATCAAGTAATCAATTAGTTGTTCTCTAGAGGGATGCCTTGCCACAGATGCCTGAGGGGGGTGATGTATTTGACTATAATTTGCCTGAGGCCTGAGAGGCTGGCCCATCTGTCCATTACTCAAAGGCATCTAAGAAAAACATGAAGTATCTTAAAATGACCAATAATAATGTCTTATTTCAAATATTTGGATTTCTTCTTGGAGCATTACAAAAGCACTAGAGTTTTCACATTCTAATTAAGTCAAACAATACCATGCCACTTACTATTTTTCTGTAATTTTAAACCTTAAAAGAAATAACCTATTAATGTCTTAATTCTAAAGTTTCCTGAGTGCTTGTTGTTACATTCACTTTTTTAAGCTTTCAAATGGAAGTACATCATATCTACACTTTAAATTACTTTTTTGTGAGCTATATTTGTATTTTCTTAGATGTATCTCTCTTATAATAACCAAATGTTAAAAGGGCACATAGTACACCAAAATTTTAAAATTTAAGCCAGTCTATGGGATGCGTATCTTTTCCCATACTAAATCAAACACACATACACAAAAGGTACATTTGCTGTTTTTCTTCAGAAAAAAACTAATTTTGTGGTAAAATTCTTTCCAAATTTAAATATATTTTTCTGCTTTTATTCCTTCTTTTCCAGAATTAACAAGTCAATTCAGCTATCTATGTAGAAAACTGATTTATTCCTTGTGTGTATGTTAGCAATGTTTACAATCTCTCTTAATATTATTAATTCCATAGACTATTTGCCATAAAAATTAAATGTTGACATTCTACCCTATTCATAAAGCAAAAAGCAAAAAAACTTAAATTATTAGTTTGTTGTTGTTAGAGAACTATCTTTGTTTTAATGCCTCTCATTTTTAGAGAATAAACCTGACTTAAAATCACCTTTGTGGAAATGTGGCTAATAGCTTATTCTGTTAGCATGAGCAATCTATCTTAAAAATAAGAGGCAGGGTGCAGTAGCTCATGCCTATAATCCCAGCACTTTGGGAGGCCTATACAGGAGGATTACTTCAGGCCAGGAGTTCAAGATCAGCCTGGGCAAAACAACAAGACCCCATCTCTAAAACAACAACAACAACAACAAAAAATTTAGCTGGGCATGGTGGTGCACACCTGTAGTCCCCAGCTCCTTGGGAGGCTCAAGTAGGAGGATCATTTGAGCCCAGTAGTTTGAGGCTGCAGTGAGCTATGAGCATGCCACTGCACCCCAGCCTGGGATACAGAGCGAGACTCCATCTCTAAACAACAACAAAAAAGAGGTTACAGTCATATTACAAATATTTGCATATAAAAAGATTTTTGTGTAGAAAAATATGGTTAAGCTATTAACTTATAATTTCCTTGTTGGTTATTAACAGAAAGAAAATCTCATTGACAAGATAATTATGGGAAAACTATGAGGGAAATAGTTGAGGTCCAGTTCCCTAAATTATCCCAAAGTCGAAAAGTTTAGAGAAAGATACGGCAACAGTTTCAGAACTGCATGCTTTTCTTGGTGAACCTTGCTGAAAGATATAAAGTTGTCTAGCTTTGGTAAAGATTTGTACTTTTTAAAAAAGGCATTCTATTTCACTGTTAAACTGTGTTATACTTGAGAACTTAGTTAAATTCTAAAGTCTGGGAACACACATGGGTATTCTCTGATAGGACACAAGGATGTTACTGACAAATCTTATGTGGGTTGGAGAGAAGGAAAATGAAGTGCTATATTAGCCCTACATTTCTGGAGAAAAAAACCTGTTTATTACTTGATCACTGTAGATTTAATGCAACTGATTTGCCCATGAGTAATTAAATGGTTCTGCTGTTGTTTTATTACTTACTACAATTCTGCAGATAGCCCATGATTTTCTCTATGTTTATACCATTTATTCCTACATGCAAATTCAGTATCTTTCTCCTGGGTAAAATCCAGGTGATAATCACTACTGACCTTAAGACTCCCTGACACCAGATATTTGGTCTTGCCTACATCAGTGTTAAACATACACATGGAATATATTAAGCTACAATTAGCAGACAGCTCAGGAAATTAGAAAGTATCAAAACAAACTCAGTAACCCTAAACCACAAAATATATGTAATGAGAAAAAACTGGATGACAAAGCTCAATTAAAAGAAAATTAAATTAAAAGAAAAGAGGGTAAAATAAGACACTTATGAACTTATATATTAGATGAACTTATGAACTTATTCATAAGTATTAGATGACTTATGAACTTATATATTAGATGACCAGGTAGCTACTCTGAAGAGCAACATAGAAGTTTTATGTAATAAATAACTATGCTTCATAATTATATCTGGTCATACTAGAGGCATGGAATCAGTTAAGAAAACAAGAAAAGGCCGGGCGCGGTGGCTCACGCTTGTAATCCCAGCACTTTGGGAGGCCGAGGCGGGCGGATCACGAGGTCAGGAGATCGAGACCACGGTGAAACCCCGTCTCTACTAAAAATACAAAAAATTAGCCGGGCGTGGTGGCTGGCGCCTGTAGTCCCAGCTACTCGGAGAGGCTGAGGCAGGAGAATGGCGTGAACCCGGGAGGCAGCGCTTGCAGTGAGCCGAGATCGCGCCACTGCACTCCAGCCTGGGTGAAAAAGCGAGACTCCGTCTCAAAAAAAAAAAAAAAAAAGAAAACAAGAAAAAATAGTTGAGGGAGGATAGTAAAAAATTATCTGTCTGGCACTGGTCATACATAGATAATTGCAACAAAAGTACTAAAAACACAACCGTCATCTATTCTACCATATACAAAAGTCTTTCAAGATGATTTCTAATTATCATTTGAAGTAATTACATTTGACTTTAGCCATAGTAAAAGATCCTAGAATGAAGAATTTAACACAAGTTCATTTTCAATTCTCCAAATAGTTTTACTATCAGGAATACCAAAAAGGCCTTAATTCAAATGAAAAAATAAATAGGTGGTACTATATAACAGAAATCTAAATGCAAAAATAAAATAATTCTCCAGGGTAGAAAAATCATGGAATGAACTGAGAAATAGTAGACAGGGTCAAATTCTATTTTGTATTTCTGATATTTTTTAAATCCTTACTAATAAAGGAGGGAAAGCCCTCAAAAAAGTATTTTCATCTAAAGCACATATAATATCTAGTCCAAAAGCTGCAAAATATAGAAAGCTCACAGATACTACATTTTGTTTTCCCGAGCACCCACTTTCATCAAGTTGTCTGGAGGAACATCTTTGTGACTAAGTGTGGCTGATGAGTAGTTCTGCTGTCCTGAAATGAATATACCATCTTGACAAGGATCTCCTGAACTGGATGTCTGGGGATGCTTCAAATGAGCAGGAAATAAGAAGTAAACAAATAATGTTCTTTAAGATGTGAAACCAAGAGGATGACACTTGAGAGAAGATTAGGAAAAAATATTGCCAAATAGCGCAAAGATGAAGACCCAAATCAAACATTGCCATCATTACTGCCATCAATTAGTATCTTTCACTTCTTCCAAAGGCACATAGCAAGATGTTTTTGTATGTATGAAAAGCTTGTAGGAAAATATATTGTTAATCTACTTATGTACAATACACATATGTAGAAGATGAATTCTGCACGTTATTTTTTCCTTTTAGTTTTACTTACAGTAATACCTAGCTTTTAAAACCTTTGAACAACAAATATAGTTATTAATCAAAGTTTAGAGTCTCAAATTTTAAGACCAACTAAAACACACTCATGTTGAGCACTACAAAAAGATTTTTGGTAAAAAAAAAAAAAAAAAAAAAAATTAACTGCTGTTCTTCTAATAGAACAGTACCCCATGGGATTTTTTTCCCCCTAAATTTTAATGGTAAGCAGAACCAATACACTTACAGTCTTATAAAACTTATTTTATTGGGATAAGATTGGGGTGTGAAATGAATATAAAATTTGCTTTAGCTTAATTCTGCCACACTGATATGAGTTCAACAGTTTCAGAAGTACTGATTTGGAGAAATGCTATTAAAACCAATTAACTGGTTAATATCTTTATAGGCCAAATAATATTCCTGTATTATAGTTTACCAAGCTGATAGCTTTAGGGGAAAAACAGAATCAATCTCATTACCCCTGAATATTTCTTCCTTTCTTTCTTTTTAGAGATAGAGTCTCACTTTGCCACCCAGGCTGTAGTGCAGTGGTGTGATCATGGCTCACTGCAGCCTTGACTTCCTGGACTCACGCAATCCTCCCACCTCAGTCTTCTGAGTAGCTGGGATAACAGTTGTGGTGTCACCATGCCTGGCTAATTTTCTAATTTTTTGGCGGGAAGAGGGGGAAGAGACAGGGTCTCCCTACATTGCCCTGGCTGGTGTCAAATTCCTGGGCTCAAGTGATCCTCCTGCCTTGGTCTCCCAAAGTGCTGGGATTACAGGTGTGAGCCACTGCACAGAGCCCCTGAATATTTCTTATTATAAATATGCCAGGAAGCAAGACACATACGTTTTTCACTTCAATTTTAGTTCTAAACACATCCCTATATATATTTTAGAAAACAAAATAGATTGTGATAAATAGCACTATTGTTACATTCGAAACAGTTTACGGCTAGCAACATAGAAATGCAAACTACATCATCATATTGAAAAATTAATTTAAAATCTACTTTGTTCTGACATACTACAGCATACACATGGAGTTAAGGATTTCAAATTTAATCTTAGAAATTATATCTGCAACACATCTATCATGTGCAGTTAGTTCAAACCATGGCTTAGAATTTTTAGACGTGATCTAATTTTGTGTATTTATGTAATGAATACTTTATTTTCCTTCTCCCTTTTTGAGATGTGCTTTTAGAATACATAATAATGAATTTAGCTCTCAGCTTGAAATTTTAACTCAAGTGTGAATGTACAACTATGTTTATCTACTTTTTAAAAGAACAAGCACACCATGAATGTAAAAGTAAAATTCAATGTATTCAAAGGCTCCAAATTAAAAAAAAAACAAGCACAAAATGTTACTATAAAAGAATCTGGAAAATACAATTGCTCCAGGTGACTATAAATGGCAAAGATTACCCCTGAGTTAATAAAAGCCACTGATCTTTACCCCCAGGGACTCTTGCAATGAGAGACTGATAGTTATCACCCATCTCTCTCATCTTTTAAATTGGGAGGTTCCTAGCTGGGCGTGGTGGCTCATGCCTGTAATCCCAGCACTTTGCGAGGCTGAGGTGGGCAGATCATCTGAGGTCAGGAGTTCAAGACCTCTGGCCAACATAGTGAAACCCCGTCTCTACTAAAAATGCAAAAATTAGCCGGGTGTGGTGGCGGGCACCTGTAATCCCAGCTACTTGGGAGGATGAGGCAGGAGAATCGCTTGAACTCCAGAGGCAGAGGCTGCAAGTGAGCTGAGAACGCGCCACTGCACTCCAGCCTGGTCGACAAGAACAAAACTCTGCCTCAAAATAAATAAATAAATAAATAAATGAATAAATAAATAAATAAATGAAATTGGGAGGTTTCAACATAACTGCTGCCACTCTTAACAGCACAGGGATCACATGGTGGCAGGTGACAGAGGACAGCATACGTCTAGGTCAGGTACAGCCAGAGCCAAGAGAATCCAGGAGATTGCTCCTACTCTGTAACATCAGAGGAAAGCCAGGGATATATTATTAAAATGGGGGATACCATTGCTCAGGTAGAAGTAAAAGACCCAGAAGTAAGCAAATACTTCACAAGCAAACTATGGGGAGGGGATAAAACAGGGTTATTAGAGAGAAAACAGTCTTTTCGGGATTGAAGGAGACAGGCAGAAGGAAATATTTTAGAGACCATGCTACTACTTCAAGTTGTTATGGGAAAAAAATCTGAAAACAGGGCCATACCAGAGTTGTTCTTTCTTTCTCTGCCTTTTTATCCCCCACACTTAATTTTGGTTAAAATCATAAACCTTTCTTCTTCACTACTAAGGAAATGTTTAGTAAAATGTGAGTAAGAAAGGATTTGTGCTTTGTCTTTTCACCGACACTTACTACAATTTCTCCAGTCTCACAGTTAATCATGCTCGGTGAATTATGATTAACGTTAGTTCAGGGTAGTGCTTTCTCTCAGTCAATTCTCAATCACTGTAGTTAAAATTATTCCTCCCTGTAACAGGTCTATGGATTACATATAGCATAGCCTTAAAATCTTTAGTTAGGAATAGAAAAGTTTAATATTAAGAGAAAACATACTACGAAGAATAGTTTTTAAAAATCTCTCAGTTATTCCTATTGTTCACTGCTTTTTGCATAAACAAGGGCTGACTACATCATTAGTTTATGACCAAAGAAACTCAGGAGATAATGAATATATCAGCTTTGAAGAAAGATTTAGAGCTAAGCCATGGAAGAACTCAGAGGAAATCAAGGTTTCTAACCCAGAGTAAACATTTTTTTTCCTGGAAACATTAAAACACTTAAAATTTGGGGTTTTCTCTTCTACAAGCTAAAAGTATTGGTCTAGTGTAGGTACTCACTCGAAAAATGTGCCCACCAGAACCTCTTCCGTCTGCAACACTCAAGGCAAGACTGCCCTGGCTGCCATGCAGATCCCTAGAGCTGCCACAGTGAAAACTGCTTACAGTAGTAAAATTGGAATTAAAGGACCTTGACAGCGTGCTCTGAATAAAGAGGGGATAGATTTAACAGAGATTAGTGTAGCATGCAAAATCCACGAGACATGTTATATACGTAGACTTATTTACAAGTAACCCCAAAACCAGAGAAGTATCATGCAACACTAATTTTCAGAGCCACTGAAAGAAATTGGAAACATTTACCATGTATTTACATGACAACATATACAAATACACAAATTACATGTAAATACAACCATTCACATGTTTAAGCAAAGGAAGAAAGTACAGACATATAACTGCTTTTAGAATGCTATTTCCTTTACTCCTAACACATCTGATATATGTCAGAAAATAGGAATCGACACCATATGCAGATGTATGTGTATCTAAAGTCATATACAGAACAGAAATTAATTTCTCTATATAAAGATAAATTTCACCAACACCCAGTAATTCTAAGTCAAATGAATTTTTAGACAATCTACTTCATTTTATGCAAATTCTAACATATTAAATAAACTGAGTGTTTAAATACACATAACACAAAATATATTTGCAAAAAAATACCATTTCAAATTTTTTTACTTTTTTAAGAGGTAGACTCCCAGTCTGGAGTACAATAGCATGCTCCTGGCTCACTGCAGCCTCAAACTCCTGGGCTCAAATGATCTTGCTCCTGAGTAGACAGGACTACAGGTCCTCATCACCACACCTGGCTAGTTATTATTATTATTTTTGCAGAGACGAGGTCTCACTGCACTTGTCCAGGGTGGTCTCAAACTCCTTCCTTCAAGCAATCCTTTTGCCTCAGCCTCCTAAACTGCTGGGATTACAGGTGTGAGCCAGTGTGCCCGACCACATTTCAATTTCTAAATGTTTCGAAGTTTAGAAAAATATCCTGCATTAGAGAATAGTTTCAACATACAAGAATTTATGATATACCCTTTTTAATTTTATTTTTTAAAGAGACAAGGGTCTTGCTATGTTACTCAGGCTGGCCTCAAATTCCTGGGCTCAAGCCATCCTCCTGCCTCAGGATCCTGAGTAGCTGGGACCACAGGTGTGCACCACCGTGCTTGGCTAGTTTTTTTATTTTTCATGGAGACAGGGTCTCACCATCTTGCCAAGGCTGGTGAATATAACTTTTAAAATGCTCCTGCTGCTCTAAAATTACAAGAAGAAGAAAACAAGAAAATGTGTGGCAAATTTTCCCCATTCAAATAAATTGGTATTAAAGATCACTATATTTTAGGAGTTAGTGGTGGCCTTTGCTGCTTAATTTGAAGAGCCATTGATGGAATCCTCTCACAAACTGAGTTCATATGAATACCTAATTGCTAATCCCAGAACTGCCTGAGGATGTACCTCAATAAACACACTGCCTGATTCCCACTGTTCCACTTGTTTATTCCCAGTTATGAACTGCTGTTCTTTCATGTGAGTGCCTTTAGTCATGTCCCTGAGTGCTGAGGGCTTAATGGTCAAACTGGGTGAAACCACATTTTGAGCATGGCTTGTTATTAATACAGAAATATCATTACAAACATTTCTGTATTACTCTTAGCAAATATATTCCTTCTCAAAATCTGAAGTTGACATCTAATGCCAAGAAGTACAGGATTCCAGAAAGAAAAAGATCTATAAAATTACCATGTACACTTCCAGTTATTCTGTGAATTCTGAAGTAATGACTAAAGAAAAAGCTAAACTTACAGCCCAGGCCTGCATTTTCCCAAACCATTTCACCAAGGATAAGGATTTAGCAGAGGCAATTTGGAGGTTTCATAAACATTTGACTGGAATAAAAAAAATTAATAAATCATTCATACATACATAAATAACAGACACACACATTTGCCGTGCAGAGAGCTTTAATGTGTTATTGACTTAAGTGGCCTGATTAACCCTTTACACAGATCTTACAGCAAAGCTTTCTCTGTCATCTCTAAACACATGAGCTTACTGTAAATATTTTACTGATGAATAAAGCTGAAGCTCAAAACAGGTCTGGTTTTAAATTCAGGTTTTAAAACTGCTTCCTGTCACAACACATTGTGCAAAGTGCTCAATTAAATGCTAGGCATAATGTCCTGGGAAATGTTGTTCATTACATACTAATAGTCGTATAATAACAAGTGAACGTAACACTTACCATGTTGTGTTAATCATATATGGTTTGGAATGCTTAATATCTGAGTTCTCATAAGGAATGTTAGTAAATGCTGATAGTAACCACACACCTTTGAAATAAAAAGTTCTTATTCCTTTTCAAATTTTGCTTATTAATCAAATAAATCTTGAAATTTTCAAGGTGACATCTACTTTATATCTTTGAATTCCAGGTATAGTTTGTTTTTTTCTTTGGCAGTGGGAGGTAAGAGAGGTGACTACTAAAAGGTTTAAAAACTACTTAAGCTTCAATAGATTATTATTACTAACTCTCAGCTGAGTAAAGTAGCAAATTTTAATTTGGGAACTGACCTCATGAGGTAGGGCAGGCACTGTGAAAGCCCCCAGGGAAAAATTTTTAAATGTCTACTTTGCCATTAGAATTAAGATGGTGGGAGTAGGGGAGTGAATAGAGATCCTCCATCATCTTCTACCACTTTGAATCAATGCTTTGAAGTTTGGAGTCTAAATCCTGATGCTGTTAAAGTAGTTAATTAGTAATATATTTATGTAGCACTTTCAATCTGCTTCTAATGCCCATACATTCTGATTACACCATCTAATGAATAAGAGCATGAATGTAGCACAAAGTAGTTTTATAAATAAAACAGAGACAGTTTTCAGAATTACACGATTTAGAATGTTTTGAACATATGAAAAGAAAGCATCCCCACACGAGAGACTTGCAGAAATAAAGAGTTAATTTTCACTGGCAAATTACTCAAATTATGCTTCAATATTAAGGATTATTTTTACTGAACAAAATTATTTTTAGGAGGCTGGTGGCAGAATCACATTGAACTCTCAGACAACTCAAAAGAACCATATCTAACATTATATACCCTAAAGTACTATATCTGCTCAGGAAGTAACAGTGGCTTTACCTTCTTTATTGTGTCAACTTGAAATTCTTCGGACCAGCTTTTAAAGTTGTTCCCCCTCCTTCACATAACATATATATCATCCTGGGAAAATTACTTAATTATTCTGTGCCCAAATTCCTTACTGGAAAATGGGATAACAAATAAATGGATGCTGGTTCACATACAAAGCAAAACACACACACACACACACACACACACAGGTCAAAATTAATCTGAAAGTCTCTGAAATCACTCGGAATGTACAGTTTTATTTATAGACCCCATATAGTAAAGTTTGAAAACCACTTACACCTAGATTAAAGGAAGAACAAAGGTAAAATCTAGGTACAAATGTTTGGTTATTCAAACCATCCTGCCTTAAAATAATAAATTTCTAGCAGTTAATGGTGGGCAAGAGGGGGAAAGATGAAAGATGTTGAAGAAATCTTAAGGGTGTACATATCACTGAATTGGAATGGGCTGCTCTTTGGAATAATAAGCATGTCTAGCAATCTCAGCAATTTAACATTACTTAAAACAATGTATCTTTTCAGTCTCTTAAAAACACACTTTTTTCTTATCCCACATAATTACTGCTTAGGAAAATTCACTCATTCACATGGTTTGTATCTCAAATTTGCATCACTAAACCTAGTATCGTATTGTGTTCCATGTTACTTGCACACATTGTCATCACATCAAATTCAATATATTCAAAGCCAACTAAGCTATTTTTTGCCAATCTTTTATACTATACCACAATGCTTTAAAGACTTCATTTCCTCAACTACCAGAACTTTTAAAAAAAATATTGATTTGGCAGGGCATGGTGGCTCACATCTGTAATCACAGCACTTTGAGAGGCTGAAGCGAGGACTGCTTATTTGAGAGGCTGAAGCAAGAGGACTGCTTGAGGCCAGGAGTTTGAGACCAGCCTGGGCAACACAGCGAGACCCTGTCTCTATTAAAACAATTAATTAATTAAATAAGGTTGATGACCAAATATCTCAAATCAGAAACCTTGGCTACCTCTTCAATCTTTTTTCTCATTTGATCCCTAAAACTAAATAATTTTAACCCAAGTGTTTTTCAGACTCATCACCACAAGAGCCAAAACCCCAGCTCAAGTATCTCTCATTTGGCTGTTTCATTATTGAAACTGTTTCCTAAGCTACTTCTTATCAATTCATCCTGAACACTTTAGCCTAAGATATCCTAAAATACTCTATCTGCCCAGGAAATAATAGTGGCATTCTTTTATTTATTGTGTCAACTTGAAAATCTTCTGATAGGCTTTTAAAGTTGTTCCTCTATACTACGTAACACATATCAACCCGGGAAAATTACTTAACTCTTCTGTGCCTAAACTTCCTTATGGTAAAATGAGATAATAAAAATATCACACAGGACTCATGTGAAAATTGAGAAATATTTGTATAGCAAGGTAACTGCACAGTAACAGTAGTTTCTGGCACTTTGTAAATGCTAAATAAAATTAACTTTATATATTCTGACTTTCTAATATTCATACTTTATTATCAAATGTTCTCAAAATAAGTCCTTAATTCAACCAGGTTGAACTCCTTGTCTCTGTCTGCTTTCAGAATTCCTTCTTGATACAAAACTTTTACCTTAATCTATTAATCTTTTTTTTTTTTTTTTTTTTTTTGAGATGGGAGTCTTGCTCTGTCCCCCAGGCTGGAGTGCAATGGCGCGATCTCGGCTCACTGCAAGCTCCGCCTCCCGGGTTCACGCCATTCTCCTGCCTCAGCCTCCCAAGTAGCTAGGACTACAGGCGCCCGCCAACATGCCCGGCTAATTTTTTGTATTTTTAGTAGAGACAGGGTTTCACCGTGTTAGCCAGGATGGTCTCGATCTCCTGACCTCGTGATCCACCAGCCTCGGCCTTAATCTATTAATCTTAATCCTATTTATCAAAATTGTAAGTTTTTCAAAAAGCACTGTTTATTGAATAATCCCAGCTTCTGTGATTACTCTTGCATTTATCATTACCATTTTATCTTTCAAAATGAAAACATTTTAGAAATGTATCAAAAAGTCCCCAAATCTCACCGACAGATAATTACTAGCAGTACATTAACATTTCATCTTTTCAACCACAGTTACTACCTAAACTATGAAATAATCTTCTGAACTATATTTTCTGAAGAACAGATGATTAATAATGAAATCATGAAGAAAATACCAAATTTCTATTGAAATTTCTATTTTTGTTAGTTTTATGTGTGTATGTATGTATGTAAGTGTGTGTATGAATACGAATGTCTCTACTGACCTTTAATTGGTATTGTTTCTGACAGATAAGTATATATAACAGAAAATTATTCAAGATCATCATCCTGGATAAATAGGTATTTAAAATAAATTTTTACAAGCTAAACATACAGACACTATCTTCACTTTTTAAAAATGCCTTAATTGAGAAATTGGGTGGAGCCAAGATGGCCAAATAGGAACAGGTCCAGTCTACAGCTCCCAGCGTGAGCGACACAGACCAATGACTTCTGCATTTCCAACTAAGGTACCAGGTTCATCTCACTGGGGAGTGCCGGACAGTGGGTGCAGCGCACCATGACTGAGCCGAAGCAGGGCGAGGCATCGCCTCACCCAGGAAGCACAAGGGGTCAGGGAATTCCCTTTCCTAGTCAAAGAAAGGGGTGACAGATGGCACCTGGAAAATCGGGTCACTCCCACCCTAATACTGCGCTTTTCCAACAGGCTTAACAAACGGCACACCAGGAGACTATATCCCGCAACTGGCTCGGAGGGTCCTACGCCCACGGAGCCTCGATCAGTGCTAGCACAGTAGTCTGAAATCAAACTGCAAGGTGGCAGTGAGGCTGGGAGGGGGGGCACTCGTCATTGCCCAGGCTTGAATAGGTAAACAAAGCGGCCAGGAACGTCGAACTGGGTGGAGCCCAACACAGCTCAAGGAGGCCTGCCTGCCTCTGTAGGCTCCACTTCTAGGGGCAGGGCACAGACAAACAAAAGACAGCAATAACCTCTGTAGACTTAAATGTCCCTGTCTAACAGCTTTGAAGAGAGTAGTAGTTCTCCCAGCACGCAGCTTGAGATCTGAGAACAGACAGACTGCCTTCTCAAGTGGGTCCCTGACCCCCAAGTAGCCTAACTGGGAAGCACCTCCTAGTAGGGGCGGACTGGCACCTCACACGGCCGGGTACTCCTCTGAGACAAAACTTCCAGAGGAACGAACAGGCAGCAGCATTTGCGGTTCACCAATATCCACTGTTCTGCAGCCACTGCTGCTGATACCCAGGCAAACAGGGTCTGGAGTGGACCTCCAGTAAAGTCCAACAGACCTGCAGCTGAGGGTCCTGACTGTTAGAAGGAAAACTAACAGAGAGGACATCCACACCAAAAACCCATCTGTACGTCACCATCATCAAAGACCAAAGGTAGATAAAACCACAAAGATGGGGAAAAAACAGAGCAGAAAAACTGGAAACACTAAAAATCAGAGCACCTCTCCTCCTCCAAAGGAATGCAGCTCCTCACTAGCAACAGAACAAAGGTGGATGGAGAATGACTTTGAGGAGTTGAGAGAAGAAGGCTTCAGACGATCAAACTACTCCAAGCTAAAGGAGGAAGTTCGAACCAATGGCAAAGAAGTTAAAAACTTCGAAAAAAAATTAGACGAATGGATAACTAGAATCACCAATGCAGAGAAGTCCTTAAAGGACCTGATGGAGCTGAAAATCAAGGCATGAGAACTACGTGACAAATGCACAAGCCTCAGTAACCGATGAGATCAACTGGAAGAAAGGTTATCAGCGATGGAAGACGAAATGAACGAAATGAAGCGTGAAGAAAAGTTTAGAGAAAAAAGAACAAAAGGAAACGAACAAAGCCTCCAAGAAATATGGGACTATGTGAAAAGAGCCAATCTACATCTAATTGGTGTACCTGAAAGTGACAGGGAGAAGGGAACCAAGTTGGAAAACACTCTGCAAGATATTATCCAGGAGAACTTCCCCAATCTAGCAAGGCAGGCCAACATTCAAGTTCAGGAAATACAGAGAATGCCACAAAGATACTCCTCGAGAAGAGCAACTCCAAGACACATAATTGTCAGACTCATCAAAGTTGAAATGAAGGAAAAAATGGTAAGGGCAGCCAGAGAAAAAGGCTGGGTTACCCACAAAGGGAAGCCCATCAGACTAACAGCTGATCTCTTGGCAGAAACTCTACAAGTCAGAAGAGAGTGGGGGCCAATATTCAACATTCTTAAAGAAAAGAATTTTCAACCCAGAATTTCATATCCAGCCAAACTAAGCTTCATAAGTGAAGGAGGAATAAAATACTTTACAGACAAGCAAATGCTGAGAGATTTTGTCACCACCAGGCCTGCCCTAAAAGAGCTCCTGAAGGAAGAACTAAACATGGAAAGGAACAACCGGTACTAGCCACGGCAAAAACATGCCAAACTGTAAAGACCATCAAGGCTAGGAAGAAACTGCATCAACTAATGAGCAAATAACCAGCTAACATCATAACGACAGGATCAAATTCACACATAACAATACTAACCTTAAATGAAAATGGGCTAAATGCTCCAATTAAAAGACACGGACTGGCAAACTGGATAGAGTCAAGACCCATCAGTGTGCTGTATACAGGAAACCCATCTCACGTGCAGAGACACACATAGTCTCAAAAGAAAGGGATGGAGGAAGATCTACCAAGCAAACGGAAAACAAAAAAAGGCAGGGGTTGCAATCCTAGTCTCTGATAAAACAGACTTTAAACCAACAAAGATTAAAAGAGACAAAGAAGGCCATTACATAATGGTAAAGGGATCGATTCAAAAAGAAGAACTTACTATCCTAAATATATATGCACCCAATACAGGAGCACCCAGATTCATAAAGCAAGTCCTGAGTGACCTACAAAGAGACTTAGGCTCCCACACAATAATAATGGAAGACTTTAACACCCCACTGTCAACATTAGACAGATGAATGAGACAGAAAGTTAACAAGGACATCCAGGAATTGAACTCAGTTCTGCACCAAGCGGACCTAATAGACATCTACAGAACTCTCCACCCCAAATCAACAGAATATATATTCCTTTCAGCACCACACTACATCTATTCCAAAATTGACCACATAGTTGGAAGTAAAGCACTCCTCACTCAGCAAATGTAAAAGAAAAGAAATTATAACAAACTGTCTCTCAGACCACAGTGCAATCAAACTAGAACTCAGGATTAAGAAACTCAGTCAAAACTGCTCAACTACATGGAAACTGAACAACCCACTCCTGAATGACTACTGGGTACATAACGAAATGAAGGCAGAAATAAAGATGTTCTTTGAAACCAACAAGAACAAAGACACAACAAACCAGAATCTCTGGGACACATTCAAAGCAGTGTGTAGAGGGAAATTTATAGCACTAAATGCCCACAAGAGAAAGCAGGAAAGAACTGAAACTGACATCCTAACATCACAATTAAAAGAACTAGAGAAGCAAGAGCAAACACATTCAAAAGCTAGCAGAAGGCAAGAAATAACTAAGATCAGAGCAGAACTGAAGGAAATAGAGACACAAAAAACCCTTCAAAAAATCAATGAATCCAGGAGTTGGTTTTTTGAAAAGATCAACAAAACTGATAGACTGCTAGCAAGACTAATAAA
Organism: Symphalangus syndactylus; assembly: GCF_028878055.3. Classification (NCBI taxonomy): domain Eukaryota; kingdom Metazoa; phylum Chordata; class Mammalia; order Primates; family Hylobatidae; genus Symphalangus; species Symphalangus syndactylus. Next base: position 33,616,412 of record NC_072440.2, read on the forward strand.
GAAGAAAAGATAGAAGAATCAAATAGACACAATAAAAAATGACAAAGGGGATATCACCACTGATCCCACAGAAATACAAACTATGATCAGAGAATACTATAAACACCTCTATGCAAAAAACTAGAAAATCTAGAAGAAATGGATAAATCCTCGACACATACACTCTCCCAAGACTAAACCAGGAAGAAGCTGAATCTCTGAAAAGACCAATAACAGGCTCTGAAATTGAGGCAATAATTAATAGCTTACCAACCAAAAAAAGTCCAGGACCAGATGGATTCACAGCCAAATTCTATCAGAGGTACAAGGAGGAGCTGGTACCACTCCTTCAGAAACTATTCCAATCAATAGAAAAAGAAGGAATCCTCCCTAACTCATTTGATGAGGCCAGCATCATCCTGATACCAAAGCCTGGCAGAGATACAACAAAAAAAGAGAATTTTTGACCAATATCCTTGATGAACATTGATGCAAATATCCTCAAAATACTGGCAAACCGAATCCAGCAACACATCAAAAAGCTTATCCACCATGATCAAGTGGGCTTCATCCCTGGGATGCAAGGCTGGTTCAACATATGCAAATCAATAAATGTAATCCAGCATATAAACAGAACCAAAGACAAAAACCACATGATTATCTCAATAGACACAGAAAAGGCCTTTGACAAAATTCAACAACACTTCATGCTAAAAACTCTCAATAAATTAGGTATTGATGGGACATATCTCAAAATAGTAAGAGCTATCTATGACAAACCCACAGCCAATATCATACTGAATAGACAAAAACTGGAAGGATTCCCTTTGAAAACTGGCACAAGACAGGGATGCCCTCTCTCACCACTCCTATTCAACATAGTGCTGGAAGTTCTGGCCAGGGCAATCAGGCAGGAGAAGGAAATAAAGGGCATTCAATTAGGAAGTCAAATTGCCCCTGTTTCCAGATGACACGATTGTATATCTAGAAAACCCCATTGTCTCAGCCCAAAATCTCCTTAAGCTGATAAGCAACTTTAGCCAAGTCTCAGGATACAAAATCAATGTGCAAAAATCACAAGCATTCTTATACACCAATAACAGACAAACAGAGAGCCAAATCATGAGTGAACTCCCATTCACAATTGCTTCAAAGAGAATCAAATACCTAGGAATCCAACTTATAAAGGATGTGAAGGACCTCTTCAAGTAGAACAACAAACCACTTCTCAACAAAACAAAAGAGGACACAAACAAATGGAAGAACATTCCATACTCATGGGTAGGAAGAATCAATATCGTGAAAATGGCCATACTGCCCAAGGTAATTTATAGATTCAATGCCATTCCCATCAAGCTACCAATGACTTTCTTCACAGAATTGGAAAAAACTACTTTGAAGTTCATATGGAACCAAAAAAGAGCCTGCATTGCCAAGTCAATCCTAAGCCAAAAGAACAAAGCTGGAGGCAACACGCTACCTGACTTCAAACTATACTACAAGGCTACAGTAACCAAAACAGCATGGTACTGTTACCAAGACACAGATAAAGACCAATGGAACAGAACAGAGCCCTCAGAAATAATGCCGCATATCTACAACTATCTGATCTTTGACAAACCTGACAAAAACAAGCAATGGGGAAAGGATTCCCTATTTAATAAATGATGCAGGGAAAACTGGCTAGCCATATGTAGAAAGCTGAAACTGGATCCCTTCCTTACACCTTATACAAAAATTAATTCAAGTCAGATTAAAGACTTACATGTTAGACCTAAAACCATAAAAACTCTAGAAGAAAATCTAGGCAATACCATTCAGGACATAGGCATGGGCAAGGACTTCATGTCTAAAACACCAAAAGCAACAGCAACAAAAGCCAAAATTGAGAAATGGGATCTAATTAAACTAAAGAGCTTCTGCACAGCAAAAGAAACTACCATCAGAGTGAACAGGCGACCTACAGAATGGGAAAAAATTTTTGCAACCTACTCATCTGACAAAGGGCTAATATCCAGAATCTACAATGAATGCAAACAAATTTACAAGAAAAAAACAAACCACCCCATTAAAACGTGGGCGAAGGACATGAACAGACACTTCTCAAAAGAAGACATTTATGCAGCCAAAAAACACATGAAAAAATGCTCATCATCACTGGCCATCAGAGAAATGCAAATCAATACCACAATGAGATACCATCTCACACTAGTTAGAATGGCAATCATTAAAAAGTCAGGAAACAACAGGTGCTGGAGAGGATGTGGAGAAATAGGAACACTTTTACACTGTTGGTGGGACTGTAAACTAGTTCAACCATTGTGGAAGTCGGTATGGTGATTCTTCAAGGATCTAGAACTAGAAATACCATTTGACCCAGCCATCCCATTACTGGGTATATACCCAAAGGATTATAAATCATGCTGCCATAAAGACACATGTACACGTATGTTTACTGCGGCACTATTCACAATAGCAAAGACTTGGAACCAACCTAAATGTCCAACAATGATAGACTGGATTAAGAAAATGTGGCACATATACACCATGGAATACTATGCAGCCATAAAAAATGATGACTTCATGTCCTTTGTAGAGACATAGATGAAGCTGGAAACCATCATTCTCAGCAAACTATCGCAAGGACAAAAAACCAAACACTGCATGTTCTCACTCATAGGTGGGAAGTGAACAATGAGAACACATGGACACAGGAAGGGGAACATCACGCACCGGGGCCTGTTGTGGGGTGGGGGGAGGGGGGAGGGATAGCATTAGGAGATATACCTAATGCTAAATGACGAGTTAATGGGTGCAGCACACCAACATGGCACATGTATACGTATGAAACAAACCTGCACGTTATGCACATGTACCCTAAAAGTATAATAATAAAAAAAGCCTTAATCTTTGATATAAGAAATCTGTTTATATTTTAGAATTATGAACTATATTTAAATTTTTAAGAAAAATAATTATTTTACCATCATAAAATAACCTATTGCACAATATTTTGCTGTTTTAAAAAAATAACTTTAATCAGCTGATAATTTCTTTGTATTTAAAAGATAGTGATGATGAGGACAAAGGTAATAGCAATAAACACTTATTTAGCACTTAGTTATATATGCCAGGTACCATTCTAAGTGCTTTGCATGTATTAACCCATTTAATTTTTAAACAATCCTAGTAGTTCCTTTCATTGCACCTAACATACACATGAATCCACCAAGGTAACGAAAGTCAAAGTTACTTGTCCAAGTAGCTAACTGAGCAGCACAGCTAGGATTCTGAACTGTTAAGACTAAAATGTCTCTCTAAATGATTTTAAAAAAAAATTTTTTTAAGTAATTCTTTAAAAATTTAAATTCTTTTAAAAATGTGATTTATAAAACATGAATCCATTTAAGATAAAACTTTCACGTATGTTAAGTAAAAGCAGTCTCACATGTGAATACTTTTTAAGAACTGAAACAGGCAAACACAGCATACGTTTAAGAAAGACATGGAGAATAAAATACCCTAAAAGGAATGCAGTAGAGCTATGGTAACAGCAGGATATATACTTTGGTATTTGCTAGAAATGCCTCCCAACTGATGAGCTAGAAGATACTACAGTGTAGTCAACTGGTGGCCTGGAAGGCAGGAGTCTGGGCAAGCATATGATGAGAGAAGAAGCACCCCTCGTAACTTCGAAGTATGATATCCTTGAAAATGGGAGTTATTAGCTGCAGATTTGTGTTCAGACGCAGTTTGCCCTGTTTCTTTTCTCACAAGGCTTCTCTTTAGTTTCAATCAACTAATTCACACCTCTAAATTACTAGTGAAAACAACTAGGAAACTACTGTGATATTCTCTTCAAGAACCTGTACTGTGAATTTCAAAATACGTAAATATTTTAGGCAATTCAGAAAAAAGCGGATTGGCACACTGAACAATGAGATAGTTACTACTTGCTTCTTATGTACTAAAATCCAGGTATATCTCTGTCAGACAGGAGTAGGAGAACAGCCATGTAAGATGAAACTACACAGAACATAAAAACCAAACTCATCTCTTCTTCCAAATCTCCTACTCCTCCTCTATGTCCACTAATAGCCAAAGACATTCCCAACAACCAGTTATTCAAGGCACAGTCTCAAGCTTTATCCCTTTTCCATTCTGACTGATTACAGGAATATTCAATCAGAAGTAAACTCTTGTTAAAAGTCTATTTCAGAACTCTCTCTTGAACTCATTTGTCTTAACTGCACTGGTAACAGTTCACATTTCATTTCTTATCTAGATTACTAAATGGCATCATATCTCAATCTCTTTGACTACAGCCTCTTCCTCTAAAATCTAGTTCCACAATGTCACCACAAATTTATAAAACACACCTATGTTACTCTTCTGCTTAAGAAATTTCCAAGTGCCTTAGAAAAAGCACAAAAGTTCAAATAGCCTCAACAGTGTGTAGAGTTACTAGATGAAATAAAACGGATAGATGAGAATGAAGTAGCCTAATGCTTATGGATGTTTACCTATTTAAAGTTTATTTAAAGTTGAGGACTGCACTAAAAAGAACAATTATAGGCTGAGATTTCATGTAAACTGATATGAGGTACTAATATATTTTAGGCATTTCTGAAAATTTTATTTAAGGAATTTTAAAAAATGGCTAATTGAAGTTGTATGTTCACCTGTTTTTAAGAACACATTTTATATTTAATAAAGAAAGAAAGATAATGCTTGGGTAAAATCTTGTGAGTAAATATAAAGTTAAATCTTAAAGAAAAATCATGTCTTGTACACTTGGGCCACATGACTATGGCACTCATATTGGTTTTACAAGGATATATATCTATATCTACATTTTTAACTCCTTTCAAAAGACGAACATCTACACATAAAATTATAATTTGAATGCGAGCATTAGTTATTTAATAAACTATTGCTAAGCCACACTAGAGCCACAGAAACACTTAACTGAGTTTAAGTAGGTCAGAAATGTAGAAATTCAGAAAAGTTAAGAATAAACGCCATGCCAGAAGCCATCTGTGTCAGTGACAATGTTAGTTCATATACTGTGGACTGGGGAAAAAATATTAGATGAAATATTCACATTTGCAATACATTTTTTGTTATTCTGTTAACTGTACAGTAAGCTATTTTTTAAATTTAGATAATCAACCATAGCAAAGTTCAGAAAATGCTAAACAGAGGTACATGTATTTTTAGTATGTGTGCACAATCTCAAAGAGACAGACACATAAACATATAAAATTAATACATTTTTGTTAGAAACAGTGGGGAGTAAAGGAGAGGATAGAAACACACATTATCATCCCAATTGTCCTGGCTGAGTTTAAATTTGGAACTCTATTCCCAGTACCAGAGAAAAACACCTAGAATATAAAGAGATAATCAGTAATTCAGAGAATCTTGTTTCATCTTGTTTAGAAAACAAAGAGTGCCAATTATTTTTAAGGAAAATAAGTTCAAAAAGAAAAGAATGAAAAACTCATGTTCAATTACCTTTTCTAACTTTTTGGCTTCAATATGTCGAAGTACTTGTTCTCTCCAGTCATGAGGAACTTTACTTTTTCCTGGAGGATCTAATAAAGAATGCTCAGAACCAACCCTTGCATTTGGTCTTTTTGAAGGACTAGTCCGTGAATAATTGAAATCACTAACTGACATAGTTCTCTCTGGTATTTCATTAATAGAGGGTCGAGCACTCTGAGGTCTTGATGCATTTGGACCATCTATGCTGTATGTTCGTGCAGAAAGAGGTCTCTGTGATCCTGGCATCATTGGAGTTCTTCCCACTGAGTGGAACTCTCTGTATGATAAATAATCTCCTTCAGGAATCTGGGCCCGCCTTGTAGAGCCTGGATCACCAAGATTTACAGAGGCTGTGGAGGACACACTACTTTGTCGCTGAATTGTACTTCTAGTTACTGGAGGAATAAGTCGGTCGTTTGGTGAGATGGCCCACATTTCCCCATGTCTTGCTGGCCCAAGTCTCTGATGTAAATGGTATGCAGTATTAGCTCGAACATTGTTATGATTAGAGAAATTCATATTGGCAGAATGTTTAGCATAACTTTGATTTTCTGTGCTCTCTGATCTAGGAAGGAGCTGAGAAGGAAAACTGGCATGATCTATTTGGGGATTTTGTTTGGAGTGCCACAAAGTGTCTTTGACTGCAGCACTGCTACTGTATTGGATATTATACTGTGGAGGACCATATATTTGAGGTGCAGATTGTGGGCCACTTGTGGGGCCTCTTATTATATTTGGCTTTTCGGGATTATGATTTGAATCAAACTTGAAAACTGCCTTTGTTCCTGATATTAAATCAGAAGAAGAAGAAGAACCAGTAAATACCTGCAATGGCTGATCATACAACAGTGTGGCAGACTTGCTCCTGACTATATTTTTTCCATCAACAGCAGATGTGATTTTAACGATTGTACTTGGCTGCTGAGGTCCATTATCACTAAGAATATCGTAGATTTTTAGCCCTCCAATCTCCATATTAGTTATGCTATGAGATTTCACAACAGATCCAACTGGACCACTTTTCTGAGGGGAGAGATCTTCAGTGCTTTTGGAAATACCTAAGTCAACAGAACAATCACTGTCATGTGGTTCAGTCCTATTAGAAGACTGTGAAGTTTCTTCAGAATGTCCATTTACCTTATTTACGGATTCCAAATTAGGATACTTGTTTCCATTTTCCAAGTGCTCAGTTTCCTCTTTAGAATTAATGCTTAAAAAGCTTGTTCCAAACAGGACATCCTGTGTTTTTGATCTTTCCATGATCTCTGGTTGAAATGTATCATTAGTTATAAGCTTATTAAGATTCATATTGATATGATCTAATTTGTGAGTGTCATCAGCTGTGGCTGTTGAGTCAACACTTTTCTCAATTAGAACTAATCGCTCTTCAATATTCAAATCATATTCAGGTAAGTTAAAATCTTTTTTATCACGAGCTTTGAACTTTTCCTCTGTTGAATTGTTTAAAATATCTCCATTTTGTAAAACGCTGTTAAAATTTTCATCTTCTTGCCTAAAATAAAGATAATTTTATGAAAAACATAATAAAGCCGAGTTTTCTTAGTAACAGGGAACATTAATAAATAAATTGTGTGGGTGGACAAGTTAAAAAAGTTAATAAAAGTCAAAGACAAAAGGCATTTATTATCAAGCATGTAATTTAAAAATATTATCTCAATAGTTAATAGAGCTTTATTTTCAGTTGGAGACAAGTAATACAATTAAAATTCACAGATAATACCAAGATTAATTTTCATCAATACACTCAATCTGATTTGTCACAAAATAACTTAAAGGGCTGAACTATGAATAAAACTGGAATTTTTAATCTTTGCTACATCTTTTCATGAATGTGCTAAAAAAACAAAATGCTTGAAGGAGGGCAGATATATGGAGAGAAAGCTAGTAACATGAATAGTGGAGTAAAGAGCACAGGACATTTGTGCAGTTAATTTTGAAGCCTTACATTATTAACCAAATTAACCATAGTTAACGAAGTACACAGTTGTTAGGTACTTACCTTTCATATAGGTAAGAAAATTGTACAAAGCAAAGAACTGAATAAATGTCCAAAGTTTGACACCAAATATGTAAAAGGCATAAAAAGTTAAATGAAGTCTAATCACTCTTCTAAGTAGCTAGCTGTATTTGGCAAATACTTTTAAATGTATCATTCCAAAATTATAGAAAATATTTTATTTTTACCTGTGGTATTAAGTATTTGTGTCCTCTTGTATACATATTCAAGTTATGTTTCCACAAAAATTCCCTAATACTGGTCTTCCCATTACAAAAAAGATAACTTTCATTACTAGAAATACAGCACAAAAAGGTGTTGCTGTATTCCTTGCTTAGGCTTTATTTCATTATATTAAAAGCAGGATTTAGAAAATATCATACCGCTTTCCCAACAATAAATAAAATTTTATTATTCAACAAATTAATATGATAATATCTAGGAGGTTATAAAAATTAGTATTTTAAATAGTAGCTCATAGCCTCAAATTCAAAGAATAGAAATAAATGATTGTGATTATAATTACACAATACCTAAACTCATTTTCAGGCATAAAATTCACCTCCCTTTTCTAACAATACACATTAATGTACAAATTTTACTTAAATATGCCTGAAATTTAAGAACAACTCTAAATGACTATTAAAAATATCCACACATTAAACTTTTGGTTTAGTAGTAACCCCAATCTTTTTTTTTTTTTTTTTTTTTGAGACTGGGTCTCAATTCTGTTACCCATGCTGGAGTCCAGTAGCCTGATCATGACTCACTGAGGCCTAAACCTCCCAAGCTCGTTAACCTCCCACCTTGGCCTCCCGAGTAGCTGGGACTACAGGCATGTGCCAACATACCTGGCTAATTTTTCTGTAGAGACATGGTTTCACCATGTTGCCCAAGCTGGTCTTGAACTCCTGTACTCAAGCAATCTATCACCTTAGCTTCCCAAAGTGCTGGGATTACAGGCATTCCAACACATCCAGCCAACCCCAATCTCTTTTTTTTTTTTTTTTTTTTTTTTTTTTTTGAGACAAGGCCTAGCTCTATCATCCAGGCTAGAATGCAGTGGTGTGATCATAGCTCACTGCAACTTCTGCCTCCTGGGTTCAAGCGATCCTCCCACCTCAGCCTCCCAGGTAGCTGGGACTACAGGCACATGCGACCACACATGGCCAACTTTTGTACTGTTTTTGGTAGAGATGGGGTTTCACCATGTTGCCAAGGCTGGTCTCGAACTCCTGGGCTCAAGCCATCCACCTGCTGCAGCCTCCTGAAGTGCTGGGATTACAGGTTTATGCCACCATGCCCAGCCCAGCTAATCCCCATCTTTCTAATGGAGTTTAGCTGATAGAGTAACACTATGGTAGAATGGCACGGCCTTACTGTGATAACCAAATTTCTTTTTTTTTCTTTTCAAACCCACCGCCAACATTACAGACAACCAATTTCTCAAAAGCCTAAGTAATAAAATGTGTTTTAGACTTCAGCTAAATTCCAGGCTATACAAATTAACATTTATCTCCCTCTCAGTGAGTGTGTCCTATAAAATTAGGCCTAAGCCAAATATACACGACCAGTCAAGAGTATTTGAATGAACCCTTTAATGGCAGCCCCTCAAAATGATTCTGCATTTCTAACTATAAAAGTACTCTTTCCAACTTAAATTACCTCAAATATGCTGTTTATGTTGCCATATCTAAAAATATATAAATATTCAACTTTTTAACTGGAGACTGAGAATCTAGTCTATCCTTCCCCATTTAAAAATCTAATTTAAGATGGAAATGTATAAAAACTAAATAGAAAATCAGCAATAAAAATGGAGAAAGAAAACATATTACTGGAACCACTTCTATAATATTTATTAAACCCTGTATGTTTATGTATTTGTTATCTGCCTTACTACTTCCATTTATTGTATAAATAAAAAACTGTAAAAGATGTTCACACACCTGATTTTCGAATTAATATCAATATGAGTTTGTTTCACTGGAGAGCAAAGTGAGGTGTCTTGACTACTATCAGTATTAAGAGAAACTGAATCAGACATTCGAGATGGAGAAGAACAATTGCTGTTATTCTGATTGCTATTGTGTGTAACTTCATCTGATAAAGAATCTGTTTCCTTTGTATCATCTGAAACAAAACAAATTTAAGATTAATGATAAATTCCCCAAGAATTGTGTGAAATTGTTTTCAGTGATGATAAATGACAATTATACCATCCTGGTTCTATATATGAGGTAATAAATTATATTGATAAGATAATTGGAAGCACCCCTGAAAATTCAGTCCTAACACAAAGATTAAATAATTTTTAGATGGTGATATTATTTTTTAAAAAGTAACCAGTGTTGGGATTACTAAGAATTCAATTTAGTTACTGACAAGGTGACATTATTATATACTGTTTTCTAAGGTCAGTTAATTTCAATGAATATACTTTTCACCCATTTACAACTTGAAAAACTGATAATGAAAATATCGTTTACAACCTTTCTGAACTCAACTGGGCAAGAAATTATTTCATATATATATATGGAATTTTTTCCCATCTACTCTAATAAAAATAAGCAATTCAATCCAGAAACATATAATCCCCAAACAAATCAAGGAATTTTCAAAAGTCAGCTCTTTCTTAATGTTTTTAAAACATTTCATAGACTTGTTTATGAATGGTAAACTCTCAGTATGTAAGGTGGTTGTGTGTAGCAATTATACGAACAGAAACAGACAAGTGTTCATATTCTATAATAGGTAGTATTTTTTCAAAGTAGTGCTAAAAAGGTTTTTTTTTTAACTAACTGAATTCTAGCCAAATCACAGAAATAGTGTATATAGACATATTCATAGATGATTATATGAATTAAGGATATCTTTGATGTTCTGAGATTTTAGGAGCACAGCTCAAGTAGTCCAGATTGTATTTACAGTTAACAGTAGCAAATGAGACTCTAACTTTGATCTCAGTGTATTTAGGTTCTGAGCTCTTAACCATTAAAATAGATGGTTGTTAAGTTCTTTCTCAGATACACTCCACTTCCACCTCATCATGGGGGTTATTGTGACAATTAGATAATAACACGTACAATATTTAGTATAGTACCTAAGCAATTAGTGCTCAACAAATTCTAGGTATCATTACTACAAAATGAACCCAAGCTATCGAAGGGCCAACTTGATAATAAGTATCATTGATGCCATAAAGACAAACGGTTAAACATTTGAGGAAGATGATGTAAAGATACTCAGGTGCTAGAGGGGAGGGGTGAGGGAAGGGATAGATATCCTTCAAGATCTCTAAGAGTCTAAGATTGTCTTATTTGAAAGAATGGCTGGCAGAGGTTGGATGGAGTGTAAAAAAATGTCTTGTGATAGAATCAATAAAATAATAAGCACCTAACTGTACATAAGATACTGTGCTAAAAGATACATTATCTAGCCTATTTGATGCAAAAATCCTTCATTAGCCTCACTGTATGTCAAATCAGGTATGTACACATGGATAAAATTAACTCAAGGATCACACAGCAGATAAGTGGCAGAAACGCACAATCCAGGCTTAGCTGTCGGTAAAGTCCATGCCTTTATAAGTAAATTTGCATGAGGAGAAAGAAAAGACTATCAATGCCTTTCCCCAAAAATGAGAAGGAAAGAGAATCTTTCAGAAAGCCATGTCTAAAAATTTGTTTCTAAAATGTATCAAATAATATAATATTCAATGAAATTTATTCCAAATAAATTTATAAATTTATTGAGGCAATTTCTATTCTTAGTACTTTCCTTTAACATCTAACCTTTTTTGTTATTACTAAGTGCTACGACTTTTGGCTGGTTAATAGAGGTTTCAATTAATGGTGGTCGCATCTCCGCCATTTTCATCTCTTCATCAGAAGAAAGTTCTTCAGATTCCTAGTGAAAAGGCGGGGAGGGGGATAAAAATTAAATTTTTGTTTCTTCAAATAAATAAATATTAAGTCATAAGACTTTAAAGGGAAAACAAATATTATAAACACATTTTAAACCTTTTCAAGATAGGGCAATAAAATACAACCAGTCCTTCCAAGACTGTTCGTACAATTTGTACCTCTATCCTTTTCATGGCACCATTATCCTAATCAAACATTAGGATACTGCTTCTCTATTCCCTTTTTTATACTGAGATATTCACGTGCTGCATCTCCTATAATATTCTTACAACTATAATAACTTTCAACCATATATAGCTCTATGAATTAGAGTAACACTCTATTAAAAGCCTTTAGTGGCTCCTCAAGACTACAGAACATTAAGTCCAAACTTCTCAGCTTGGCTTTTCAGAGCCTCGTAGTCAGGGCCCTATCTACTCTACTGATCTTATTTCATAATACTGCCTCTGACTTATTCAGTAACATAAAATGTTATTTTCCATATGTTCCAAATGCCATTCTTTTGCTCTCATCATTCCTTCCTCATTTCATTCCATTCTCCTGTATCTGTGAATTAAAATTTTCCAAAACACAGGTAAAATGCCCTCTTCTCCTTAAGGCAGCCATAAATCTTCCTTCTAAATATCTGTAACACTTAGTACATTTCTAACACACTTAGCACAGTCTATCCTTAATTATATATATTTGCATTTATTTAAATCCCTATATCCACGTATCCATTCTGCCACCTTACCTCCACAGTGCCTTACACATAGAAATTACACTAAATGAGTCATAAGTTCACTGTAACAAACCTAATAATTTTTTCACAGCCTATGTTACATTAGCTTTAGTGCATACCATAGTGTATTGAGTGATATTAACCACCCTTTTTTTAAAAAAATTATTCCTGTTGTAAGTGACAGCTCACAGGATAACCAGGAAAAGAGATGGTGTGCTTGAATGCACTTTGAAATTTTAGGGATGAAGATGTATTAACTTAAATAGCCACTCGTAGCTAGTACATACTGCAGTGAACAATGCAGCTATAAATCAGAAACACTTCAGATACTCATATTAAAAAGTTACAGCTTCACCATTTTACATTACCACTAGCAGTGTATGAAGGGAATATAAAATGGTGCAATCATTTTTCATTCATGAAAATATACATCCACACAAAAACCTGTACGCAAAAATTCACTGCAGACTTATTCATTACAGCCAAAAAGTGGAAATAATTAAAATGTCCATTAATTGAAGAATAGATAAACAAAGGGTGGATATACACAATGTAGTATTATTCAGTCATATAAATGGATGCTGTGTTGATATATGCTATAACATAGAAAAACCTGAACACATTATGCTAAGTGAAACAAACCAGGCACAAAAGACCACATATTGTATGATTCCACTTAAATGAAATGTCAAGAATAGGCAAATTTACAGAGGCATATAAAGTAGATTTTTGGTTGCCTAGGGCCGAAGGGGATAAAGAGTGAGGAGTAACAGGTAAGGAGTATGGGATTTCTTTCTGGAGTGAGAAACATGTTCTAAAAGTGATTGTAGTAATGGCTGCACAATTTGGTAAATATACTAAAAGCCACTGAATTGAATAATTTAAATAAGTGATTTGTATGGTATGTGAGTTATATCTCAATAAAGCTGTTTTTTAAAAAAAGTTCCAGCTTTTATTGATCCACTAGAAGAAACTCCCCATTTAAAAACTGTCTCACGCAGTCAACCAAAAAATCTTTCACTTTCAAGGATAAATGCATAAATAAGTTAAATAATTGGGTATGCCTATAGTAGTCTTTTCATTTTTAAGTTACAGAAATAAAAGCAATTATGTATTTTACAGTAGCCTAGACTATCTATAATCTAATTCGCATAAACATCTGAATACAAAGGGCATAATAATTTGTAAGTTTAAAGTGACAAGTGAGTGATATTTTTGCAGATATGAAATTTCTCAATGATGAAGGCATTAACGTATTTTCTACAATCAATATCAGGTCTTTATTTAGCAACAATAAAATATTAAATTGAAAGTTCTTATGATTGCTCCAGAATAATCATCAAATCATACCTCAAAAACATCATCATGGTTAACAATATGCTTCAAGTTCTCAGAGGCTTTCATATTTGCAGTCACTGGTAAACTCCCAGGACTAATCTCAGCTTCAGGTTCACTGATCTTCTGTACCGAGTTTCCTATCATATATTTTTCTCTTTCATCAACTTTGCTTTTTACTGTAGTAGTACTTTCTGAGGTCTAAGTAAAAGAAAAGATAAAGAGCTCATATTTATTAAGTTTTATATCTATTTTAAAAGTTCAGATAAAAATTTGTAAGCAATTTGCCAACTTCCAATTCTGGACTAATCTCAAACATGAAAACTTTAAACATAGAAACCTGTGACACTCACAGATAAAATGCTCATTTTAGGAGCATGTGGCTCTCAAAGATCCATGAGACACATTAAAATTTACAAGTTAGCCAAGGTTACTTTCCTCTTAGAAGCTGCAAGGCTTGTAAGTGTGGACAACTGAGTCACTTAGCTCAGCATACTCAACTCCGGATGGTTAAAATTGTTTTCTGCTCATTGTGGACTGTATAGTAACTCTAACGACATGGTAAAACTTTTGTTTCTGTGATACAGTAACGTGTGTGTGGCAAAGTCCTAAAGGAATATACATATCATTTAGGGATTTGTGAAAGTTTCTGAAACATCCCAAGGAAATGCCAACTGTCTGTCATTGCAATTACATTTAAAATGAGAATTAGGTAAAATGGACCAATATTACCACGGGGAAAAAATTTCCCTACTAATACTTTTCCTGGCATTCATTATCTTCTTTGTTCAGACAATGATTTTTTTAAAGGCTATGCTGACACTACACTGTGAATTGGACATTCTATAGCCAGAGTGGTAATGACAGTAATTATGGACTTCACTGATTATTATAGTTTCCCAGTTCAGGTAGCTGAGAACAAAACCTTAAATTTGCAAGTGCAGTCATGTGGCACTTAACAACAGTGATATGTTCGGAGAAATTTATTAGGTGATTTTTTTCCTCTGTGAACATCATAGAGTGTACTTACATAAACCTAGATGGTATAGCTTACTACACATACAGGCTATACGTAATATAACCTATGGCCCTGAGGCTACAAACCTGTATAACATGTTACTGTACCGAACACTATAGGCAATTCTAACACAATAGAAAGTATTTGTGTATGCAAACATATCTGAATATAGAAAAGCTGTGTTATGACGTCATTAGGCAATAGGAATTTTTCAGCTCCATTACACGTTTTTTCTTTTTTTGAGACAGGGTCTCGCTCTGTCACCCATGCTGGAGTGCTGTGGCATGATCATAGCTCACTGCAGCCTTGAACTCCTAGGCTCAAGGGATCCTCTCACCTCAAGTCTCCTAAGCAGCTAGGACTACAGGAGCATGCCACCATGCCCAGCTAATTTTTAAAATTTTTTGTAGGACAGGTTGTCTTGCTATGTTGCCCACGCTGGTCTTGAACTCCCGGCCTCCAGTGACTCTCCTGCCTAAGCCTCCCAAATAGCTAGGTCAACAGGCACACATCACCAAGCCCAGCTAATTTTTTTTTTTTAAACTTTCTGTAGAAACAGTCTCACCATCTTCGTCAGGCTGTTCTCAAATCCTCGGTGTAAGTGACCATCCCACCTCGGCCTCCCAAAGTTCTGGGATAACAGGGGTGAGCCACCATGGCCAGGCATCTCCCTTATATTCTTATTTTTTGTTTTTGAGACAGAGTGTCGCTCTGTCACCCAGGCTGGAGCACAGTGGTGTGATCTCAGCACACTGCAATCCCCGCCTCCTGGGTTCAAGCGATTCTCCTGCCTCAGCCTCCCAAGTAGCTGTGATTACAGGTGCCCACCACCACGCCCAGCTAATTTTTGTACTTTTAGTTGAGATGGGGTTTCACCATGTTGGCCAGGCTGGTCTCAAACTCCCGACCTCAAGTGATCTGCTTGCCTTGGCCTCCCAAAGTGCTGGAATTACAGGTGTGAGCCACCACGCCCAGCCCCTTATAATCTTATAGGACCACCATCATATGTATGTGAGCATGTCGACCCAAATATCATTCTGTGGTGCATGACTGCACATTCAGAGTACATGAAAAGGGGCAATATATCAACTGTCATTTCAAAATAAGAACTTGAAATAGGCTTTGGTTAATCCTTTTGAATTTTCTAACCTTCACACCCACATCTTTATTTGTATCTTGTTGATCTTCATGTGGTTTCAAATCTCTTCCAGAGTCTTCACTGGTCTCTTCATCTTTTAATCTATGTACAATGGTTTGAACAGTTTTGACCATATTCTTAAGCTCATCTGGGTATGGTGTTGGGTATCTTTTTAAATTTCCCTCCTAGAGAAACAAAATAAGTAAAATATGAAGTACAAATATTTCTAATGTCAATCTCAAACAAAATTTAATCTGTAATCCATTCGAATTACATTAGATATCAAGCTCATAGGGATAACTGTGAAGACAGATGATAGGCTTTGAAGGCATTTTAGGCTTGATAAAAATTTGGTTTTATAACAAAATATTAAGACTTCACAGTAAATTTCAGTGTTTTAAAAGTTTTATCAGACTCAAATATTTCCATTTAGAGATATATAGTATGAATATTGCCAAAAATTGTGTCACTTAGCTTTGAAACAGATACACATTTTTCAGCTACTCATCTACGTATATATAAAGTTCAGATATTCGTATATTTATGTCTCACATACCAAGTGCCATATTTTTCCAAGGTCAGCCTGTCATTTTCTGAGATTCAGCTAAGTTTGTATAAGGGGCAAATAATTACATTCATTAAGTAACTAAAAAATATGTATTTACTGCTCCTATCACTGTGACATGTTTTCAATTCCATAAAGGAACAAAATGTTCTTTATCTCTAAGATTTATAAAAATAAATCATTAAAGAAAGGGAAAGGGGAGAAAAGTCATTACGAATATGGCGGGCAGGAGTCAGCTAAACTGAAGTTAAACATAAAGGGCACTAATTTGAAATAAAGTGCTGGTTAATTTCTCTAGCCTATAATAACATTTTCCTCTTATATTTATATATACTATGAAATTTAGCTTTAAATCACATAGTTTTATATTGTTCCCAAATTCTTTCATGTCTGAAATATTTGGAATCAATAACACTTCAAGTGCCTTGAGGACAAGGAATAAAGCCAATACTTTTTTATATCCCCAAACATCACAGTATATGTAATACCAACTTAAATATCAGCAGGTTTGTTTCAAATTTTAAAGAATAAAGAACAGACTCACCCTGGGAGGTGCCTCCCTTTCATCTTTGTCTTCATCACATTCAAATGCAACTTGAGCCCGCTGTTTCCTCTGTTCCTCCCACAATGAAGGGTTAAAACTTTCATTATCTGACATAAACATAACTAGAGAAAAGTAAAAAACAAAAACCTACTATATTTTACTGTAATTATGGAAAACTATCACTTGCTCATAATTTCTGTATGAGTTATGTTCACTACAATAAGTCTAAAATAGTTAAGAATGGTCAATGCAAGAAATCAGAAATCCTAATGCGTCGGCTGATTGTTTATAATGTCCATGTAAGATTTCTTTACAATGTCAGTCACATATCCTTTCTTCCCTGAAGCTGATTCGTCTTGTTTTCTTACCAAAAGGGTTCCTGAAGAGAATCTACCAATTAAAACACCACAGATATATGGTTTTGGGCAGTGCTCTAAAAGGTGCTATGGTAGAAATGCAATTTCATCACTGTATTAAACATTATACATAATATGGATTATATGCTAAGTAAAGTTCTTACAATATATTTTCTATATCAAAATGTAAAAATAATGGAAATTTTAAGGTAAACCCAACACTTATATATTCTATCAGATATATAGGGTCAACATCCCTAATTCAAAAAATCCAAAATGCAAAAAATTCTAATGAGCATTTCCTTTGAGCATTGTGTCAGCACTCCAAAAGGTTTGGATTTTGGCATAGTTTGAATTTTGGGTTAGGGAGGCTTAACTGATATGAATTCTGCAAATATTCCAAAGTCAAAAAAAAAAATCAAAACCTGAAACACTTCTGGTCTCAAGCATTTTGGATAAGAGATATTCAACCTGTAATATCAAAAGCAAAGATTTAACAACTCTCAGTTTTTTGTTATTATTAGGCATCTAAAAAATACATAAGGCTTAAAATTCATTCAACTATTTATATCATTCCATAGAAGTTGTGTAATACAAAATAAAATCACAAATTTAAAAGGACTATCCCTTACTCAAAACAGAGAGATTATAAGTACCCAAAATGAGCTTTAAAGAACCCCAGAACTCCTGGAATACCCAAATATGGTCAATTCAAGTATTTCTGCCAAAATAACATAATACAAAAACTTCTAATTATCATTTTTATTAAGCCCTTATTTGGGGCTTGCTTAACCTTTTAAAATCTCATACCCAAACTAAGGATGTCATGAAACCAAATCTTACCAACGGGAATGAAATTCTTTGATTTAGCCTTTTCTTTGTTTTCATTACTCCATTCAAGATTTTTCTTTCCTTATAATTGCTTTTTTAAATTGCTTAACATGTATTCAATGAAGTGGTGTATTTGCTTTTGTTCAAAACAAATGTGGAATGTGATTCAAATTCCTATTGACATACTTTTGTGGTATCATTTGAAAGGCAAGGACAGCCCAGAAGTTTCCAACAAAGTCTATTTTTTAATTCATATAATTCCCTCTCCCTTGTTCCAGGCAGTAATTTCAATCACCAGCTTGGCCCAGAGATTCCAATTAGTGTTAGATTATTTCTAAAGCAATTTTACACCATAATTTATTCAGAAGCCCAAGGTAAGTTAACTTTTACCATGCTTCTCATTCTTGTCAAATTCTAGTCACTTACACTTTCTACTCTTTAGTGTACATCTCACATCTTTGAAGATTCAGGACATCAGGTAATATCACTTTCTATCCATTCTAGAGACTACTCAAACTGATCACCCAGGTATAGACTTACTGAGGACTCTAATATTTTAGCTACAGATTTTCTCTCCACCTAAGATCTGCTAATATCCTGAATGATGTCAATGTGGGATGATAAGCCCACCACCCCCACACTACAATTTTATAATTCCTTGACGTCCTCAATCCCAATGTCCCTATGCACATCAGCTAAATGATTCACAACCATAGTCATACTCAGGACTTTTCCACCTCTTTGACCACTACACCTGTTCTTTCAAATCACTCAATTCCTTATTATTGCTGGTAAACTTTCAGTTCCTTAACTACCTTTCTTTTGCTCCTTGTAAAATCACTCTAGGTTTTACTTCCTTCTCTATTAAGCTTAGATTTTTATGATACATTAATCACTACCACTTCCCTGAAATGCCCTTACTCCAGCTTCCAGAAGCAACTTTCACTTCATTGCAAAAAGAAATGCAATAAAAACCCTCAGACTCATATTTCCACTAATATCCTGCTTTCTTAGCTACAAATGTGTTGTTATATGAAGGCATACTTCCCTTTCTCTCTGATTAAGACTGATTCCTCTACCTAGGCCCAAGATCTCACCCCTACTCTTGCATATTTATTCATCACTATCTACTTTTAGAATCTTTCTTTTCTTCCTTTTTTTAATCTTCCCACCTTCAGAATCTTGAAGGCAAGAATTTTTGCCTTTACTTAGCTCTAGCATAATACCTGTCACAAAGGTGGGATGAAAAATAGAATTAATTAAGTGTGAACAGTGCCTACTTCTCTCAAATTGGTATAAAACCCAAACCCAAACACATAATATTTTTTGACTCATCTATTTCTTGGAGGCACCGGGATAAAGACAAAAGCCTTTCTTATAGGTGAAAGGAAATTCATTCACCTTGTTTAGTGCTGTGTTTATAATACCCATGAGATACTTTAGGTGACACATTAACTCTAAGACGACCCAGAATATCATAACTGATACTGTATTTCAAACTTTTCTATTAGAAACTCTTCCATCCTAAAACAAATCTCAAAATCAAAAATTAGTAGTGGCAAGATTTTGCTACTTCTATTCTTCCTATCAGAAATAAATGTTTTACCTGAATTGTGATCTCTTTTCAAATTAAACAGGAAGGGAAGAAATTTCAATGATAGAATAGAAAAAGAAGGCAAGGTAGATTTGAATCACTAAAGTAGAAACTAAGAATAGAAAAAGAAGGAAAGGTAGATTTGAATCACTAAAGTAGAAACCAGTATGAGAAGAAATCAAGGCACTAATATACCCATGATTCAGACAGTTTAGAGGCGGGATGAGTAAACTTTTTCTATAAAGGGTCAGATAAATATTTTAAGCTTTGTTAGAGGCAACTAATGATAATAGCATCTATTTTGGAGGATTACTGTAAAGATGAGAAGTTATGGATATGTAAAGTGCTTAGCATTGTGTCTGACTCAAATTGGCTATTATTCTTGCATTGCTATAGCAGGTTTAGCTTTGAAATACTCTTGTATTCCAGAACTAGTGCTAAACTATTAGAAAACTCTTTACCTTCTATAGGATAACTATTTCTTGCTCTCTGCCAGAAGCAATAAAAGACTTGCTTTGATAAGTTATTACTTCGTGGGTATATCTGATGACTTGTATTTAGATGTAGCAAAACCTATTCAGCTTTCTAATCCAATTAGAAGATTTGTGAGATAACTAATGTAAAGAGCTTCATTCACTGGAGGTTCTACAATTAAAGCTTTGAGAATAGGTTTACAAACAACCTCTCTTCCATGTATTTAAATTCACCCATAATCTCTAAATTAAGCAATACAATAAAATACGGAAGTATGTTTCCATAACAAAATATAGTATACTTAATATTAGGCTGCCAATAGTGATTACTGTTTTATGTGAACAATAATTTCATGAATTAGAAATTAAGTTATGCAAACTCTGCTTGTGCTATAAGCAGTGCCATGTGGGGAATTACAGCAAATACTCGAATGCATCAATAGCTAAGTTTTTTGTTTGTCTTATTCACTGAAACTTATGTCTCAAATTCCTACTTTTCTTTGTCTCTGAAGATGATTTCTGGAAAATAGGAAGTAAGGGTAAGCATCCTCTAAATAATGTTATAATCAGCTATGCAATATACTAGATAATTGTTCTTTTACATGAGAGGACAGAATACTAGCATAAGTTAAGTACCCCTTATGTGAAATGGTTGGTTCCAGAGCGTTTTGTAGTGAATGAATGTGGTTGTGCTCCAAAAGAACTATTATCATCATTTCAAGATAAGGAAACTGAAGTTCAAGAACCTATTTAACTTGCCTGTGGTACAGTTTATAAATTAAGACTGATGACTGAAATGACTGATTTACATTTTTTCTTCAGTGTTTCTAAGAATTAATTTATAAATAATTTCAAACCACAGAGATTTTCACTGGTGTCAGAAAGAAGATACATAAAAATTAATTACTTTAAGTGTAACACAATAAACACACACACACACACACACACACACATGCACACAGAGTACAACATACACTAGAAACAATTTGCTAGTTAGTCTAAAAGGTCGTCATACCATAATCTATAAAAAAATCTGTGCCCAGTAGTAAAAGGTATATTCCCCCTTGTCGGGCAAAATAAAGAAAAGAATTTAAGAGTAGCATTTATAGTCAGAGTTCAACAGATTATCCTGATCCAGTGTGTAGATCCAAGTGTAATATTAAGTTCACAAGTGAAGAAAATATTTCCTGGTTTAATAATTCTTATCACATTAACACTTAACATGTATTCCTAGCACACAGCTAAATGTTTTTAAGTTATCAATTTTAACACTGCGGCTTAATTTAAAGGAATCATTTAAGGAAGTATATGCTACACTTATACCTCTAAATTCAACCCCTGAAATCGTGCCCTATTTTTCCATTATTTTCAAACAAACTTTTTTGGTCAATTCTCTAAAGTCCCATCAAACTAGTAAAAGTCTCTGAGACTTAAAGTTCACTTCACACCTTTTAAATTAGTATCTGTTTTTAACAAGAAAATAGATTATGAAACTCCTACCATCCTCAGTCCTTGGCTGTTGAGGGAACATGTAGTTGGTAAGCACCATTTTCTGGGTCTCTGAATCAGTTTCTTTTTGAAGAGGTATCAGGGGTTTGGACTAGAGAAGGAAAATAAATGCTTAATTTTCAATAACCCTAAAGCAAATATATATTCAGCAATTCCTCTGCATAAGTACACACCACTTTTTCTATAAAGTATCAATGTGTAGGTTACAAACAAATCTAACTATACACAATAACACTTTAGGCATTGATTTGAGACCATATTAAAATCCAACAAATAAAATTTAGTTTTTAGTATAAAGCAAGTAAATCAAGTTACTGAAATACCAAGTTTTAAAAGATTTCATATACTAAGTTTATCCATAGTCCATTACTTATTAACACAGTGATATATTTAATATAAAATAAGCCTTTCCATTGTATATTATTTTGCCCTCTCTAGTATTCCCCTTCACTAAGATGCTTTTGGAAAAAATTTGGAACGGTTAGTCTGGTTATCTAAATGTTTATTCTAGTTAGCAGCTGAAAAGAGAATGATGAAAACAATCAGCTGCTTCTTTTTCTTCCTCTCATGTATCCTGTCTACAGTAATGACACCAGTAAGTCACTCAGTGGTGGAGCCCCCCAGGAAATTTGGACCTTCTTTTTTCTTATGATTCTTTTCCCTAACTAGTCAACAAATGTTATCCATCTATTTTTTAATATAACTAATTCTTTTTGCTATTCACCTAAAATCCTACCAATAAAAGCCTTGGCTGACTCCAGACGGACAGAGAACTACCCAATTCTCCCCTCACATGTCACCCTATTACTTAATTCTTTGCACCTAACTCCTGTGAAAACCTTCCAGCTAGTTAATTCCATCCTGCAATCTTACTCCCATTTAAACATTCCCTTCTGTTCCTCAGCAAACAAAAACTGCCCTACATTTCAAACTCCTGAACAATTTCCTTGACCCTCAGATAATGGAAACGGTAGCTCTACTCCCTTCCCAAAGACAGTGCTTCTCTCAGGCCTCAAATATAGGTATTTTATTCTCTCCTACCTCATCCACCCCAAGTCAGGAGGTGAGGGTAGCACTTACAATGCTGTGACATCATTCCTCCCCTATCCTCAGATTTAAATTCCTGTTCCTTTGAGGCATATAACCCATACCTTCCATAGTCAATCTCCTGTCCTATTATCTACTGGCCTCTTGGTGGTATTCATCTATTCCTGGCTCCTTTACACCAAATTTTTCCAAAGTCATGGGTAATTCAACATATACAAAACACAGATGACATTTCCATACTTTTGGCTTCTTAGTAGATGAACAATTTGTGAGAAGAAAAAAATTAGCCCCCTTAGATGAACATATAAAAATTATATGGGAGGCTTTTAAAAACTCATCACCCTGAAAATCTTTTAAAATTGTTTTAATTGTTACACAACTCTGTGACTATACTAAAAACCACTGAATTGTATCCTTTAAAAGGGGTTCACTGTATGGTACATGAATTACATGTCAACAAAGGTGTGATAAGAAAACTAGTCACCTGTTGTTTATGAGGCACAGAGACAGAAAAAGGAATTGAGAACAGTATATCTGGCCTCTCAGTTCCCTAAACACCTAACTTCGGAGATCTTTAATCCGATTTCATTTTACGTATTCTATTCCTATGCCGTAATTCCTAAAATATTCTTCTCCGAAATATAAAAATCACTCATTCAATGAATATTTACTAAGAGCCTTTTATATTGCAAAGCACTATGACAGGCCCTGTGTACAGAGTGGTGAGCAAAGCATGTATCTTTACTGACTTTGTAGAGTTTATGAGAGGAAGAATACAGGTAACAAAATAGTCAACTGCAACTGTAATTCCAAGTGAAATTACAGAGTAGACAGGGTACAGTGTGCAAGGAGAACATATAGGAGGAGAAATTCACTTACCACTATCTTGAATGATTAGCAAAGCATTCCTGAAAGAAAGTCTAAGGTGAGGATAAGAAGGTAAGAAGCCAGGTAAGAAACAGAAGGAAGAATGTTCCAAGAAAGCAGAACTGATTTGGAAATAAGAATGAATGTGTATTGTGTATGGGGTAGAGATGAAGCCACAAGATGAGCAGGCTCTTGAGGCATATGATATAAAGAAAAAAGAAACAATGAAAAGGTTTTAAGTAGGATAGTGCTGGGATCAGATTAAAGAATCACTCAAATCCCAATGTGGTTCAGAATGGGTAATAAGGGATTGGAATTGGTAGCAACACCGGAGGCAGAGACCTATTAGGAAGCTAGCTCAATAGTCTGTCAGCACTGTTTGAAAGAACTGTAAGGTAAGACAAAAATGAGAACCACAGAGTATTTATAATTTTATTTTTTTCCTTTTTTTTTTTTTAAGAGAATCTTGTTCTGTCACCCAGGCTGGAGGCTGGAGTGCAGTGGCATGATCATAGCTTAATGTAACCTAGAACTTCTGGGCTCAAGCAATCCTCCTGCCTCAGCCTCCCAAGTAGCTGGTACTATAGGTACGTGCCACTGTGCCTGGCTATTTTTTTTTTTTTTTTTAAGAGATGGGGTCTTGTTATGTCACCCAGGCAGGTCTCAAACTCCCGGCCTCAAGCAAGCCTCCTGCCTTGACTTCTCAAAGTGCTAGGATTACAGGTGTAAGCCACCATGCCCAGTCTGATTACTTATAATTTTTTAGTAGCCACATATTTTAAAATGGCAAAAAAGATGAAATTTTGATAATGCATTTAACTTTACATATTCAAAATATCATTTTAACATATACTCAAAAAAATTATGAATATGACCATATATATTCTCTGTTCATACTAAGGCTACAGATACCAGTGCGTATCTTACACTCACACCAAATCTCAATTTGGACCAGTCACCTGACACTAGTGGCTATGGTACTGGACAGTGCAGGTCTAAGTGAAAGATGATGGTGAACAGTATTTAAGGGAAGTGGTAGTAGGGATAAAGCAAAATACACAAACACTTGAGGATGTTTAAGATTCAATAGGGCTTGTCTATCAACTGGACTGAAGTACAGGGGAAAAACAGTAGTTAAGGGTTGCATTTCCAGGCCTCTGCCTCCATCAAGTATTATTTAGCAAGCTAAAGAAGCTGAGGGGTGTGGGGGAAATATATTTGGGGCAGAAGATGGTATACTCAGTTTTGGGCTTGTTGAATTTGAGACATTTAGGTGGCAATGTTAAGTAGGAATTGAGCTATATGAATGTGAAGCTCTGGCACAAGAACTGGGCTGAAGATATTGTTAAGAATAATGAGGATTCAGATAGCAATTTCGGGAGAAAGTATGGAGAAATTAAAGCAGAGCCTAGGGTAACCATGAGGAGCACAAACATGTAAGGCACAGGCAGAACAAATATGTCTGAAAAGGAGACTGAGGAGCAGTCCGGCAAAAGGACAACCAGCAGAGTATGGTAACACAGACATCATGCAGCCCTCCTACTCCACTGCACTCACAGTACTTGCTGATCACCCTCAGCAAGACTACTATTCCCTTGACCTTTTGACATTCTTCCCACTATTTACTCCTGTCTTTGACTCCCCTTTTGTACCACACTGTATCTTATTTAAACCACTTTCTTGCCACAAACCAAAACCTCCTTGCTGCATTATTCTTTTCTTGCACCTGTCTTGGCAAAATTACAGCCCAAAATCCTTCCAGTTGTGTGCTTTCTCTGTATTACATTGCTGAGCAAATTAGTGTCACCACAAACTTGTGGAGTGATTAATTTGTACTCATATTTGTGTACTGATACTAATAATACTTCAACCAGGCTCTACATGTTACCTGAAAATCCTTGTATGTTTCCTAAACTGCATTCTGAAAATATCTTCCTTAAAAAAAGAAAAAAAAAAGGATTCAAGAACAGCTATGAGGTTGTGCGTGGTGGCTCATGCCTCTAATCCCAGCATTTTGGGAGGCCGAGGTGGGTGGGTCACATGAAGTCAGGAGTTCGAGAACAGCCTGGCCAACATGGTGAAACTCCGTCTCTACTAAAAATACAAAAAGCTGGGTGTGGTGATAGGAGCCTTTAGTCCCAACTACTCAAGAGGCTGAGGCAGGAAAATTGCCTGGACCCAGGAGGCGGAGGTTGCAGTGAGCCAAGATGGAGCCACTGCACTCCAGCCTGGGCGACAGAGTAAGACTCTGTCTTAAAAAAAAAAAAACAAAAAAAAAACAGCTATGAGTACGGAAAATTCTACATTCTAAGAGTATCATAATGTACACTATTTCCTCTCCTCCCTTTCACAAACGTCATACCCAAGCTCTCTCCAACAGGTTAAGAATTCCTGCCATAGCTTTTCCATCATTTTCCACCCATTATGCAACTGCTTCTCATATTCTGTTTTTGTTTTTTTTTTTTGTTTTTTTTTTTTTGAGACAGAGTCTCGCTCTGTCACCCAGGTTAGAGTGTGGAGTGCACTGGAGTGATCTCGGCTCACTGCAACGTCGGCCTCCTGGGTTCAATCAATTCTTCTGTCTCAGCCTCCCGAGTAGCTGGGACTACAGGCGCATGCCACCACGCCCAGCTAATTTTTGTATTTTTAGTAGAGACGGGGTTTCACCATATTGGTCAGGCTGGTCTTGAACTCCTGACCTCAGGTGATCCACCCGCCTCGGCCTCCCAAAGTGTCGGGATTACAGGCATGAGCCACTGCACCAGACCCTCATAATTCTTAATCTTACTCACACAGCTTCTTTCCAACAACCTGTAAACATGCTCTGCAATATTAAAGGATCCCTGCGCTTTTCCTACTGCTAGCTATCAATTTATGTTCCATTCTATTTCCTTCTCATCCAACCTTCTTAAAGAGTAATCAATATTATGTGATTCCATTTCATCATCTATTTATTCCTTAAACTCCTTCAATCTGGGTTTTGACATATACCTCCGTAATTACTTTAGCTAGTTGCCAAATATAATGGATGTTTTTCAGATATAATCTGAACTGACTTCTCAACAGCATTTATCCTATTAACAACTTCTTCCTTCAGGCCAGTTTCTTCACTCTTGAGTCCATCATCATCCAGTTCTCCTTCTACTTCTATGGCTACTCTCTTTAAGCCTCTTAGTCTACCGCCATTTAAATGTTGGTGTTCGTCAGGATTCATCCATCACTAACATTTTAAAAGTTATTTTATATAATTCCTTTTGAGAAACAACAAAAGCTATGAGACCGTTCCCTAGAAAAAGTTAATTAAGATCATGGGCTGAAACAAATGTGTATTTCTTCTTGTGCCACAACTCTTTTAAAATAAAGTGAATATATTTTTACAAATAAGCACAAAGAATAAACCTGTAACAGTACTGAAAAAAGAAAATGAAGCCTTCAGGAGCAATTTTGAGAAACTTCTGAAGGTTAGAAATTTTTAAATAGAGAAACCAAGAGCACAGAAACCATACAGAAGAAAATGAAGTCAGGAGGTTCATGGTCACCAGCGTGTTCTATGCATGGCTAACTTGGATATACCAAAGATACTTCTAACTCAACATGTTTAACTAGAACTTAGCATCTTCCCATAAACATATTTCTTTCATTTGTGGTTACTTTTCTTGGTTGTGGCAGCATTATCCACCTAGTCACTGAAGCCAAATCTCTGACCCTCATCTTTGCTTTTACTCTCTTCTCACATACATGCATTCTTCATGCTCTATTGATGCAATCTTTTAAACTATTCCTCAAAAATACCTGCTCTCCCCCAGTTCTGTTTCATTACTTTAGTTCAAGGCAAAATGTTCTGTTGCCTAGAGTATCACAATGTCCTCCAATTCAGTCTCCCCTGCCTTCGTGCTTGGCACTAACCCCTGATGAATCCACCTTCCACCATGCAGCCAAAAAGGCCTTTCTAAAGTATCAGTGTGATCATACTATTTGCCTTTTCAATGTTACACTGGTTTCTGTATTATCCTGTATGTATCATAAAAATCACTTCTTCCTTTTATACTGATGGCAGATATGAATAATTTGATCATGACTAGAATGATCAAATGTCCATTTTGCCCGAGACAGACACAATTTACACATGTTGTTCTCATGTAATTATCAGTGGGGCCCCTTTCACTCCCCCAAAAGTGTCCTATTAGGGACAATAAACTACACAGCCACCCAAATCACAGCAATTTTCCACTAGCTTGAATTTGATCATAAGTCAGAATCTGCAACACAATTTTTCAGGAAGCCACTCATAATTGATAAGAGTACAAGATTTTAAAAAATCTTATTTGCCATCCTTGAGATATAATACAGGTTCCTCTGCATGGCATAGAAGATCCTCCACCAACTGATCTCTATCTGCCTTTGTAGCCTCGTTTTCTACCTTTCCCATCTGTTACACTCTTGTCACAATGACCTGCTTGCAGGGTTATGGAATATACTATGCTGCTTTGCACCTAAATGCTTATGCTCATGATATTCTTCCAAACCAGAACACTGTTCTCTTTTTTTTCTTTAAATCTTATGCCTAATTGATCATGGTGGTGCAGGCCTGTAATCTCAGATACTCAGGAGGTTGGGGTGGGAAGATCACCTGAGCCTGGAAGTTTGAGACCAGACTGGGCAACACAGGAAAACCCCATCTTAAGGGGTAAAAAATAGACAAAAAATCCTATTCCTCTTTTTTATTTAAAAAAACTTTATCTTGGAAATAGAATCTTGCTCTGTTGCCCATGCTGGAGTACAGTGGCATGCTCATAGCTCACTGTAACCTTGAACTCCTGGGCTCAAAGGATCCTCCAGCCTCAGCCTCCTGAGTAGCTTGGACTACAGGCATGTGCTACCCCACCTGGCTAATGTTTTAATTTATTTGCAGAGACAGAATCTCGCTATGTTGCCCAGGTTGGTCTCAAACTCGGGCCTCAAAAGATCCTCCCACTTCAGCTTCCCAAAGCTCTGGGATCAGAGGTGTGAACCACCATATCCAGCCCCATTCCTCTTTTGAGAGATAATTCAGGCATTGCAGGCATTTCCTCCTCTGAGAAATTTGCCTTTACATCCCTCGGTTATCTTCCCCATCTTTGATCCTAAAGCTTAGTCCTATTAAGTCTTTTAACCACATTGTATTAAAGTAACTTTCTAAATATTGTTCCCACCTTAAATTGCCTGGCACAAAGCAGTTGTTCAATAAATGGTTCTTGAGAATCACAAAATGGATAAGGGAATAAATTAATAAATAATTGTTCTGCTCATGCCTTCAGCAACTCATGAAAATTATATTACTGCATGTACTGTTCTACATAGCTGAGCAATTTATTTTCATAAACATTAAATAGAACAATTTATTTTTATAATTCACAACCAAACCTCTGTATACCTTCTCCTCTACATGTCATTCTTTCATAGCAAAATTATTGCTTCATACGGTAAGGGTAAGGGAAATTTTCTAGGTATATCTGATTTGTTTTACTCAATATTCTGTCAAGCTTTGAAGAACAAAGACTCCTACCATACAATTTTTTTTTTTTTTTGAGACGGAGTCTCGCTCTGTCTCCCAGGCTGGAGTGCAGTGGCGCGATCTCAGCTCACTGCAAGCTCCGCCTCCCGGGTTCACGCCATTCTCTTGCCTCAGCCTCTCCGAGTAGCTGGGACAACAGGCGCCCGCCACCATGCCCGGCTAGTTTTTTGTATTGTTAGTAGAGACGGGGTTTCACCGTGGTCTCAATTTTTGTTTTAAACCAAGTGGAGAGTGTGAATAGAATGAGAGAACACTATAAATATGAAGAAACCGTAGCAGATACTTGGTTAATTTCATTAAAATGAACCATCTGGTATAATTTGCTGGCATTAATTTATCCACAGAAGTGCTACTGCAGGCCAGGCATGGTGGTTAACACCTGTAGTCCCAGCACTGTGGGAGGCTGAAGCAGGGGGATGGCTTGAGTCCAGGAGTTCAAGACCAGCCTGGGCAATATCATGAGATCTTGTCGCTACTAAAAACGTTAAAAAAAAAAAAAATTTAGCTGGGCATGGTGACATGTACCTGTGCTCCCAGCTACTTGGGAGGCTGAGGTGGGAGAATTGCTTGAGCCCAGGAGGTGAAGATTCCCGTGAGTCTTAATTATACCACTGTATTCCAGCCTAGATGACAGAGTAAGACCCTGCCTCAAAAAAAAAAAAAAAAAAAAAAGTGCTACTGTACTGATAGAATTAGTCTTAAGAGTTCCTCAAGACCAGCAGGTATGTTTCATTCATTGTGAAGTTAGTAAATGGCATAAGATGGGGTCCAGCAAATGTTTTCTGAATCTAGTCGCAAAATTTCAAATCAAGTTTAAACATATACTATTCAATTAAGAGAAATCAGTTCCACATATAACAGATACAGTAATTGCCTATGTTAAAAAGCTCCAGTAAGGCTGGGCATGGTGGCTCACACCTGTAATCCCAGCACTTTGGGAGGCCGAGGCAGGCGGATTACCCGAGGTCAGGAGTTCCAGACCAGCCTGGCCAACACGGTGAAACCCCGTCTCTACTAAAAAAATACAAAAATTAGCCGGGCGTGGTGGCACACGCCTGTAATCCCAGCTACTCGGGAAGCTGAGGCAGGAGAATTGCTTGAGCCCCGGGGGACAGAGGTTGCAGTGAGCCGAGATCATGCAACTGCACTCCAGCCTGGGTGACAGAGCAAGACTCTGTCAAAAAAAAAAAAAAAACAACTCTAATAAAGGCAATGTATCATTTTAATATTTCCTCTCTAAATTTGCAAAGCAGGTAAATAATACTGTCTTATTCATAACCACGGATTAACACAAATTTAAGGCTTTTGGGATATTAGTAAGGGCTAGGTAAGAAACAGGTCCCCAAGGCAGGGTGTGGTGGCTCATGCCTGTAATCCCAGCACTTTTGGGAGGCCGAGGCAGGCAGATCGTGAGGTCAAGAGATTGAGACCATCCTGGCCCTGTCTCTACTAAAAATACAAAACTTAGCTGGGAGTGGTGGCACATGCCTGTAGTCCCAGCTACTCGGGAGGCTGAAGCAGGAGAATTGCTTGAACCCGGGAGGTGGAGATTGCAGTGAGCTGAGGACACGCCACTGCACTCCAGCCTGGCGGCAGAGCGAGACTCTGTCTCAAAAAAAAGAAAAGGACAGGACAGGACAGGACAGGACAGAACAGAACAGAAAAGGGTACCCAGTTAAAAAGTATGAAGAATCCTTGTGGGTTTCTTTACTGTATTAACACCTCAGGGCTGTTAATATAATCCAGAATTAGAATATAATATAGTTTCCCAAGAAAATTTGGCTGCGAAGTTCATGAGTATCATATGAGACCAGTGTATCCAACACTGGGAAAATAGAGTTTTAAATAAATTGTTATAAAATATTGCTCAACATCAAATAATGAGCATTAATTTTTTAATTCAAAAGATCAGTAAATTGTATATTCTATTTTGTTAAAAAAACTTACAAGGAATTCTTACACACTGTTGGTGGGAATATATTATGGAGGTTCCTCAAAATATTTAAAATGGAACTATCATATAATCCAGCAATCTCACTACTGGACACATATCCAAAAGAAATAAAATCAGTATGTTGAAGAGATGTCTGCACTCCCATGTTCACTGCAGCAGAATTCACAATAGCAAATCAGCCTAAGCACCCATGAATGGATGAATGAACAAAGAAAATGTAGTGTGTGTACACAAATACACATACAATCACAATGGAATACTATACAGCCTTAAGAAAAGAAGGAAATCCTGTCACTTGCAACAACATGGATGAACCTAGAGGACATTATGTTAAGTGAAATAAGCAGGAACAAGAAGATAAACTTACATGAGGAATCTAAAAAAGATAAACTCACAGAAACTAAGAGTAAAACGGTGGGCTCCGGGGCTGGCGGGGTGGGCTGGAGCATGGATTGGGATATACTGGTCAAAGCGTACAAAATTTAAGTTAGGAGGAATAAGTTCAAGAGCTCTACTGTACAACATGGTGACTACAGTTAACACTGCTATAGTCTTGAAATTGCTGAGTAGACTTTAAGTGTTCTCACTATAAAATAGGACAAGTGTATGAGATAATGCTATTAAAGTCAGAGTTTGAGTCTGATTTCCTAATCGCTCAATATTTTAACAGATTTAGGAGAAATTAGGCAAGTCCAACAGAATTCATTACTTATAAATCTACACCTATTTTATAAAAAGTATCTGCTTCTAAGTATTTTGAGATTTTTCTTATATAAAAGATATGTTTACATGTGTACCACTGTATAGCTGCTTTTAAATGACCCTATGTAAATCAGAGTGCAAAATTATATAACACAAATAGGAACTCCATTAACTTATAAAATCAGAATGCCCACCTGATTATCTGAGAGCCACATAGCCGTCAATTGCTGTAGCTTTGTAAAGCTAAAGGGCAAATTCTTTAATCTGTAGGAAAAAATACAAACAAAAATTAAACTTTAAAATGAGAAGATTTAAAATGAATGAGGGCTCAATCTAAAGGTTTTCTGAAAAATGCTATATAGTTGCCCATGAAAATAGAAAAAATATTGAGAAAAGTCCAATATAATACTTTGTATAGGACATAAGACAAAATATCTAGTTTTATAAGAATTAGTTTCAAAAATATAATTCTTCAGTTGAATCAATTCACCTGGCAAGAAAATGGATAATAGAATAACCTTAAAAATCTGTTAAAAAATTAATTGTCCCTGCCTTAGAGAAAAGAACACATTAAGGAATGTCTCGTAAAATTTCTTTGGTTTATTTGTACTTAGGGAGAACAAACTGTTATAGGAAGCACTCTTAGTGATAGTTCACTATAAAAACTGCACTGCTCTCTATATGTGAGCCAGCAGTTATATAATCAAGAAGACTATCCTAAGATGATAATGATTAAAAACAAAGTACAGTCATTCCTCAGTATCTGTGGAAGACTGGTTCCAGGATCTCCCTCAGATACCAAAATCTGCGGATGCTCAAATCCCTTATATAAAATTGTATAGTATTTGCATATAACCTACGCACATCCCCCGCATATATTTTAAATCATTTCTAGAGTACTTATAATACCTATTAGAATATAAATGCTATGTAAATAGTTGGTATACTGTATTGTTTAGGGAATAACAACGGGAAAGTTGGCACACGTTCAGTACTAACACAATTTTTTTCCAAATATTTTTGATCTGAAGTTGTTTGAATCCACACTTCAGAACCCACAAATACAGACGGTCAACTATAAATACTCATTAGAATACTAAATGAAAATATCCTATTTAAGAGAGAATTATCTACTTCAGCCTTGCTATCTTATGCCTAACTAGTCTGTGCCTTTCTTTCAGCAACCTACTGTGGGCCATAGGAATTAAAGGCTGAAACAGTGACTTAAGAAAGCAGTGGTTCTTTTAAATAAAACAGAAGTTAGAATATCGTAATTAGTCAGAAAATTGAGTTTAAATTAAAGCTCTACCTTACAAGCTACATGAGTCACCTTAAATCTGAGTCTTAAAACCCTCTTACATAAAATGGGAATACTATTATACTATTTCATAAAGCTGTTTTGAAGACTTCACAAGACACTATGAAAGCAAAAAGTGAAAACACTCTACAAATGCTGTTTAATCATCATTAGTATGTTTACCTCAGGAAAATGTATGGACATTCTGTTTTTAACTTAAACACTGTTCCAATTTACAACCCTAGTGATCAATTTGCTCTGCACTTTGGCTTTGTTGAAACCAGATCTCTGTCTAGGAAATATTAGCAACAGACTAGATACATTCCAAAATTGTTTTGTTGAATAGCAATATTCAGGTGAAGATGTGACTTCAGAAACAAAATGTAACTGTAAGAAGAGAATAAAGATTATATAGCTAAGTCAACCCAAAATGAACAGTAACAACCACCATATGATAAATTAACATCCGATAAAATTAGACCACTCTTCGTATTTAAAGAAAAAAATATATATACAGTTAAGTCCTCATTTAAGTTATTGACAGGTTCTTGGAAACCAAAACTTAGCAAAACTGTGTATGGCAGGTCCTCAAATAAAGTCATTTTCTTATAACATTGATGAACGAAAGAAGTGATTTCATTATATGTTGTTTCACTGAAAGTCACACTTTCCAAGAGCCTATCAATAACACTGAGAACTTACTATGTATATTTAAAGAGGAACAAGCACTAGCTATTCTATTATATATCATATGAAACTTAATTTCATCTAACCAACATCTCCTATAAACCAACTGATGAATATAGTATTACGAACCTATTATCACTTAAATTAATGACTTTTAATTTTTGCATATCACCCATTTCCTCTGGAAGTGTCTCAAGTTTATTGGAATGGAGAAACAGCACAGTTATATTTTTCCAGCTTCCAATCTGAAAGAGAAATATAAACTGAGTATCAAAAAATTTGGCCTACAGGTTGTTCAACATATAAAAAACATCATTTTTGAAAGTTATGAAAAATACTCCACATTTATAAAAGGAATAATGATTAGACTTTCTTTACAATTATTAATTTTTATGTACATAAGAAAACATTTAAGAACCTCTTCTAAATTAACATAGCTAATTATTATTCAGAAAATAAATAACTTGAGAACTATTTTAGAAAGAAAATAAATGAAGCCGCACTAAATAGCTATAATGAAGATAATCAGAAAAAAATGAAAAGACAAAAATCTAAACAAATCTAAAATACATTACCTCTGGGGGCAACTGCTGTAAGTAATTATGATCAGCAGCAAAAGTTCTTAAGTTAGTAAGCTGCCCAACAGATGAAGGCAAAGCTTCAACTTCATTGAAACTACAATCCAATTCTTCTACTGATATTAACCTTTAATTTAAAAAAAGAAATACATATTATTTGTTAAAAATTTCCTATACATAATCCAAAATTTCAGAACATATAAACATTTGAACTTGACTTTGAAAACCTAGTGAAACCATTTCACAAAGCTAAACTTCACCAATAATAAGTAGGTTTGACTATCATAAACACACTCAACCTGTATACTAATTACTTAAATGTTTACAAAATCTTTAGGTCATTTATGCAAATATTTGAAAATATGTATGACATGCTGAACTGAAAGTAAAATCTTCGAGGGTGTATACATTCACAAAAAACTTACCCTCCTATAGAGTCTGGCAGATACATTAACTGGTTTTCATCTATTTTAAGAGTTGTTATATTCTTCAACGAACCTAATGAGGGAAGAAACAACATACAATTTTTCAGCTTAAAATACAAGCAAGTCCACCAACAGTCAATGTGAGACATACTACATCTGACAAGAATTAGAACAACTTTCCTAACAAACGTATCTAAAAGAGATACCACTCCCAGTCCCAACGTTCTATTCCCTCATCCTGTCCTTTCAATCTTCATCCACATCACTATTTAACATAGTGTACATTTGTTTATTAATTCCCACTGAAATATACTGATAGTAGGAACTTTTTTGTCTTCCTTGTTCACTGTTGTAGCTCTGCTTCTAAAAACAATGTCATGGCACAGAAAAGACAGACAATACAAACTTGTTAAATTAATAGACTAAAGAAATGGTAGTATGAAGGTAGTTCATAACAGGTATATAAAAAACTATTCCATATATACTAAATACTAAAACAGTAAAATATTTTTTAAGTTTAAGAAGTGTTGACTAAGAGTAGAATCATAACAAACTTACAAAAATGTAGTTTTACCTAAAACCACTATGTGATTTAACTGAGAAATATATAAAAATATTTTTGGTTTTTATATTAAAACATCAAAAAGGTGTCAAGATTGAAGTTTTGGGTCCTTTCATCAAAATAATTCAATTCCATTGACATATCATTGAACAAGCAACTACACAGACTCAATTATAGATCTCTCATGATCTGTTCAACTGATCTGTTTTGTCTGAGTGTTTATAATGAAACAGGACTGAAAAAAGTTACAAAATAAAAGCTATGACAATAAAAGCTAACAGTTAAGCCAAATTTGGATAAATTAACTTATTTTAAAGAATTTAAATATATTAGAAATAAAAATGAGATTTCCTTAGAGTAAATAAAAAACAGTAATGTCAACAAAGGAGCAAACTATACAACTGATCATACCAGGAAAAATTCAAATAAAATCTGTTCCTGTGGTAATGCAGTATAACTACCTTATAATAAGTGAAATTTGAGATTATGTGGAAGCCTTGAATTTATTTTAATAAAAATTACATGAATTTGAAAGCAATACAAACCAATAGTCTCAGGAAGCTGCTGAAGTGAATTGCTTGATAATAGGAGGTCTTGAAGGTTTTCACATGCTGAAATTCCCTCTTCAACCATTTCAATATTATTTTTAGAAACATCCAAATATGTGAGCTGTTTCAAACTACCAATAAACTATAAGTAAAAAAAGAAAATCTAATGACTCTATTAACATTAGTAATTTGTAAAAAGTTTAGGGAATAAACTTGATACCAAGTTTTAATTCAAAATTAAA
This sequence comes from Symphalangus syndactylus, assembly GCF_028878055.3. NCBI lineage: Eukaryota > Metazoa > Chordata > Mammalia > Primates > Hylobatidae > Symphalangus > Symphalangus syndactylus. The sequence continues at coordinate 33,652,428 of NC_072440.2, forward strand.
TGATAATACAAGAAAAAAGACTCCCAGGTAGTTTTTTAAATGCCATTAGAAATGTATTCAGTAATATAGCTAAGATGTTCTACTAATTGTAGCATAGCAAAAGTGACAAAGGACATATTCTTTGGGAATTCAGGTGTCCATTACCTCCTAAGGAGATAGCATATATGGGGATTCTTGTGTTTTTTTTTTTTTATGGGAGTAAACAATTTGTCAGTTGTTCAAACAGAAAGTTCAGCTGGGCGCGGTGGCTCACGCCTGTAATCCCAGCACTTTGGGAGGCCGAGGTGGGCAGACAGCGAGGTCAGGAGATCGAGACCATCCTGGTAACATGGTGAAACCCCGTCTCCACCAAAAAATACAAAAAAATTAGCTAGGGATGGTGGCGGTCGCCTGTAGTCCCAGCTACTCAGGAGGCTGAGGCAGGAGAATGGCATGAACCCAGGAGGCGGAGCTTGCAGTGAGCCCAGATCGCACTACTGCACTCCAGCCTGGGTGACAGAGTGAGACTCTGTCTCAAAAAAAAAAAAAAAAAAAAAAATCAGAAAGTTCATGAAAAATATCCTAGTTTACCAATTCCTTGGGCAAAGCAAATTGGGACATAAGTTCAAGTGATACCATTGGAAAGGACACATTCAACAGTATTAAAAGGAGACTTACAAATGTTCATTATGAGAATTCTTAGATTATAATCAAGAATGTGCTCATGAAAAAATGTAATTTGCTTCTGTTTAATAAAGAATAATTCAATTTCTTTTTATTAATTAAAAGTAATTACAAAAGGTACAATTCACAAAACTGCAAAGGAGAGCCAGAAATAAGTGATGCCATTTAAAATTTCATATACATACCCCTGGAATAAAAGTCAGTCTATTAGCATCCATCCAAAACTCTTTCAATCCACTTAGTTGCTCAAGTACTTCAGGCTGTTGGGATTAGGGTAGGGGATAGCAGTAATTCAATTAATTTATATGAATGTCTTTATCTGGCAAAAGAAACCCTGGGAATTTCTAATAACCTTTAGTTTCAAATCATTAAATAAACGGAGCAGGGAGAAGGAAAAATAAAAAAGAAGAGCCAGGATGTGAGCCTTTCTACTGCATTATAGCTAGTTACTACAGTAAAATTATTACAGTAAAATTATTAATGGAGAAATCAAAGAGACATGCCATAGCAGTAGATTACAAAAAACACATTTAAGCTTTGGATTACACGACAGGGTCAAGTTTTTATATAATTTGTAAAGAAATAAAAAATAGGACTCACTGCTTAGAAGTATACAATAAAAACAGGCACTCATGCATTATCAGTAAGAAGATACAGCCTTTTAGAAAACAGAAAAATTACAAATGTTCCCTGGTGACATTCATTAAGAGGGAGATAAAAGACAACATGCATCTTAAATGTCCATAATCAGGGAAAGATAAATAGACAAAGTCATAACTACATGATACAAATACACTGTAATTTAAACCTCTAGTAAAAACTTCTAATTACATGGTGGAAAGTTCTTTATAATATGGTGTTGAGGACATCAAAATTAATCCAAGTGTTGTGGCAGACCTTCATATCCAGGTAAAATTTGCTCCTGGGCATTGTCCCTTCAAGGCTGCCCTCTTCAAAGTTATTTCTATCACCTCACAAAGCCATGTGCAATCAATGATCATGTGATGGCACAGAGTACTATCATATCTAATGACCATAGTTAACAGTCATACATAAAGGCACGTCAATCAGATTTACTGTTAACATATAAATATAGGTAAGAATCCCAGATGTAACTTGGATTAAAAGAAATTTCCTTTTGTGCATTACTGTTATAATTCTACTGTAAGTTTTAAAAAGTGTATAATGTTGGAAGACCAAAATGGTACAAAAACTAATGATGATTTTGAAAGCTTGTTGGATTCTTAAAATGAACAAATGAGATTTTTGAAATAGTTAATACGGAAACAGATTAATTCATACAGAACAAATATTGAGAAAGGACGTGACAGATAAATAATTTGGGAAGCACAGCATGTATTTTAGAGAATGAGGTACTCCAAACTACCATGGTCCTCCTCAAACCTCAGCTGAAATTTATAATATTAATATAATACCCACAGGGCAATACTATAGCAAGCAGTTCTGAGAAATTCCTATGCTTAAAACCATCATTTGTGAGCTACCACAATTTTAAACAACAAACTTGTAAACTAATTTAAAAGTTTAATAATGATACTCAGCTGGATGAGTCCCTCTTCAAAAAAAAAAAAATCTAGCTTATTTTCTGAGTTCTTTTGGAAAACTCACTAAAGACAAAAGCTACTCAAACACTACTCCTTTCCTTTTAGAGTCAGCTTCATAGTGCACTTGGCATACAAAGCACAAACAAAAAGGTTCTCATTACCACTTCAAAAATAACAGTTGTTTCACTCAATGATTTTCCCCTTAGCTATTAAGTAACATTACAGAGAAGTATCTTATTACTGAATAAATTCACAAGCAATATCCCATGGAGCTCTCTCTGATTCAGAACTACTTTTACCTGCTGCATTCCAGACTGATGTTTCCCACTTATAATCACTCAAATTTTCTGCTTTCTATGCTAAAAATTGTTTAGGTATCTCTTCCATGGACCTCTCATTGATTTTACATTTTATGCTCACTTGTGGTCAGAAGTTCATCTGTCTGGTTAATTTTTCTATCTGTCTGGAAAGTTCTGGCTAAGAACTTTCATACCTTATAACTAAAAAAAAAAAGTAAACCTTTATCCAATTTGTAAGAGAAATACATTAATTTTTATATTTTGTTCTTCATCAAATATAAGAACTTAGGGAAAGTGAGACTGATGAGAACTTACCACTTCCGTGAATTCGTTACTTCCCAAATCCAGTCTTTCCAGCTGGGTCAGTCTATTCATGGTTCTGTTCATAATGGAGTAATGAAAAATTAACTACAAAAATATCAATTGCACAGAAGCTTTCAAACAGTCTAAAACATTCTTACGGAATATGTAATTATTTATGGGCTTTCACATGTTGACAAAATAAAAATAGTAATTTTCTAAAAAATTTTAAAAGTCAGATTTCTAGATAAAATAAATTATCAGTTATTATCTTATTTTGCCTTCTCATTGGTCTTTTCATTTCTATTTTTAAGAAGCAATTGCAATAAATTTAAACCCACAAGCCAGAATACAAATAATAAGTTTCCATTTTTTCACATAATAAATTTTCATATAGTACAAGTCAGCTAATAAATTTTGGCAGATGCATAGTAATTACTACCATAATTACAAAAATTCTTTTTCAAAACTGCTCATATATTTGTAAGACTTTAAGATAACTGTAACTCTGAAAATTAATATTCAAAATGCTAACAGTACATGTTGTATTACTCCCCACATGTTCAAATTAAATACAATACAATTCAAAATAAAGTTTTGTATGAATCACAAATTAGTAGTTGACATTTCTTTTAAATAAAAGCAATAATATAGTATTTTTAACTTCCAACTTAACATCAACACTTCTCTGAAACTACAGGAACTTGAAAGATGTACAAACCAGTTTTGTAATGAAATAAACTATGTTGCACTTTTATCCTTTCTCTCTCCTTTTACAAAGGTACCTTTTGAAACTAATTCAAACAAATATTTATGCTCTTAAGTTGCTACTTTTGTACAATACCTATTATTTAATACATTGAGATGTTACCAGTTACCCAGATAAGAAATTCTGTATTAAGGATTTTGTAGGGTATGAAAAAATGAGAGCAAAATATAGTTATAATCACAATATCAGTATATTACATTAATATGTTAATACTTTGAAAATAAGTATCATTTAAAATCCACAGGCACTTCAAATTACGGCACGAAAAACACAGACTATTTCTATCTTCTCTGGAATTTTAACAAAAATTAGTAATAAGTAAAATAAAACTCAGTTGCAACATTTCTCCAGCTTTTTAGTTAAAAAATATAAGAACAAACACCATCATTGTAATGAAACTGTCATTGATCTACATTAGAAGCAAATTTTCCCTTTACATTTTAAATATGCCATTCTGTCATCAACTCTTCATCTCATAATGCCAATTTTTATGAAACTGCTTTCACCTAGATTTACTAAGCGCCTATTCTCAGGTACCATAATTCTGCTTCCTTAGTCATATCTTTCCCCAGAAAACCTTTAAGGGTCTAGCTTCCTCCATTAACAAGCGAAAGGTTGCTTCCAGGATCTTTCTCCAGATGTATAAAATCACATGCTATGATAGTAATTTCCTATGTTCAAATAACCATACCAGGTGGCGATTTGCAAAAAGTAAAGAGGATTGTGAGGAGGAAGAGAAGACTGAAAGAACAAAACATAATCTTACATTTCTTGCTTCAGTATTGTTACAATGACAAGATAACAGAAAATTCACATGCAACTATTGAGCACGTAATGTCAACGGCATAACAGTTTTAGAAGAAGGTACAAAAATGAAAAGCTGTGCATTGGCAAAATTCAATTACAGATGATAGCCTGGAAAAGTTAAATTTTAAAACCATTTTAGGAAAATGTGAGTGATACAGATATGTAATAAAAAAGAAAATATACTGTCACGTCAAAAAGTGTCTCCACCTCAACTCTCTATAGTTAATAATGACAACTGTGGCTATACTCATACACTTTAGAATCTCAGAAATAAAACTGCATCCTAGAATAAGATCTCGCTGCCTATCTCAAGGAGAAAACATAAACAATATCCCTCAAATTTTCTCCCATCTGTTTCTAAACTTCATTTGTATTGAACTCATTTTACTTTCTCCTCTCCTCAAAGGAAAAGTAAAACATCTTTTGTGATTTTGGTACTGTGCCCTCCAGTATTCTTTAGGTAGCATTAAATTTCACTTAACTATATATCTAAAACAACAGCTCTTTCCATTGCTCTAATCTTTGATATAGTCATATAACCTAAATGCACATGGCTTGGTAATACTTAAAACTATATCCTCTTGTTTGTGAGGTCTCAAAGTTATAATCAATCAAAAACAATTAGGAAAGAGAAAGAAATAAAAAGCATCCAAATTGGAAAATAAGAAGTCAAAATTAGTCTTGTTCAGACAACATGATCTTATACCTAGAAAAATCTAAGGACTCCACCAAAAAACTGTTAGAACTGATAAACGAGTAAAGTTGAAGGATATAAAATCAGCATGTGAAAATCAGGAGGATTTACATATGCCAACAGCAAACAATCTGAAAAATCAAGAAAGCATTCCCATTTATAGTAGTTACAAAAAATATAAAATACTGGCCAGGTGCAGTGGCTCACGCCTGTAATCCCAGCACTTTGGGAGGCCGAGGCAGGCACATCATGAGGTCAGGAGATCGAGACCATCCTAACACGGTGAAACCCTGTCCCTACTAAAAATACAAAAATTAGCCAGGTGTGGTGGCAGGCGACTGTAGTCCCAACTACTCAAGAGGCTGAGGCAGGAGAATGGCATGGACCCAGGAGATAGAGCTTGCAGTGAGCCGAGATCATGCCACTGCACTCCAGCCTGGGTGACAGAGCAAGACTTCATCACACACACACAAAATAAAAATAAATAAATAAATAAATAAATAAATAAATATATATATATATATATATATATATATATAATTCTTAGGTATATACATATAAAATACCTAAGAATCAATCTAAAAACGTGAAAGATCTATACAAGAAAAACTATAAAACTCTGATGTAAGAAATTAAAGAGGACACCAAAAAATGGAAAGATACTCCATGCTCATGGATTAGGATAATTAAAACGACAATACTACCCAAAGCAATGTACAGATTCAATGTCATCCCTATCAAAACACTGACATTCTTAACAGAAATATTTTTAAAATCCTAAAATGTATACAGAACCACAACAAAAGACTCCAAATAATCACAGTGATGCTAAGCAAAAAGAACAAAGATGAAGGCATCATACTACTAGACTTCAAAATGTACTACAAAGCCATGGTAATCAAAACAGCATGGTACATAGGCACACAGACCAATGGAAAGGAATTGAGAACCCACACATAAATCTATGCATTTACAGCCAAGTCATCCTAGAAAAAGGTGCCAAGAAGATAAAATGGGGGAAAAGACAGTTTCTTCAATAATTGATGCTGGGAAACTGTATAACTATATGCAGAAAAATGAAACTAGATCTCTATCTCTCACCATACACACAAATTAAACCACAATGGATCAAAGACTTAAATCTAAGACCTGAAACTATGAAACTACCAGAAGAAAACACTGGAGAATGCTAATTCCCAATATAAATATCAAGGATACTGGTTTGGGCAAAGATTTTTTTGTGTACGACCTCAAAACCACAGGCAATCAAAGCAACAAAAATAGACAAATGGGATTACAGCAAGCCAAAAAACTGCACAGGAAACAACAAAATGAACAAACCACAGAATGGAAGAAATATTTGCAAAGCATCCATCTGACAGGAATTAATAATTAGAATATATAAGAAGCTTCAACAAATCAATAGCAAAAAAAAAATTCTATTGTAAAATGCACCAAAGATCTGAATAGACATTTCTCAAAAGAAGACATGCAAATGACAAACAGGCATATGAAAAAATGATCATCACTAATCAGAGAAAACTACAATGAAATATCTTGCCCTAGTTAAAATGGCTTATATCAAAAAAGATCGGCAATAATAGATGCTAGCAAGGATGTGAACAAAGAGGAATCTCTGAACACTGTTGGTGGGAATATAAATTAATATAGCCACTATGGAGAACAGTATAGAAGTTCCTTAAAAAAATTAAAAATAGAACTATCACATAATCCAGCAATTCCACTATTGGGTATATATACAAAAGAAAGGAAATCAGTACACTGAAGGGTTATCTGAACTCCTATGTCTATGGCAGCACTATTCACAACAGCCAAAATATGGAATCAATTTAAGTAACCATCAACAGAAAAATGGATAAAGAAAGTATAGTACATATACACAACAGAATATTATTCAGCCATAAAAGAGGCTGCCTGCAGTAACACGGGTTCATCAGGAGGCCATTACGTTAAGTGAAATAAGCCAAGCAGAGACAGATAAATATTGCATGTACTCACTCACGTGTGCGAGCTAAAAAAAGTAGATCCCAGGCTGGGTGTGGTGGCTCACGCCTGTAATCCCAGCACTCTGGGAAGCTGAGGAGGGCGGGTCATTTGAGGCCAGGAGTTCGAGACCAGTCTGACCAACACAACAAAACCCCGTCTCTACTAAAAATACAAAAAATTAGCCAGACGTGGTGGTACATGCTTGTAGTCCCAGCCACTCTAGAGGCTGAGAAACAAGAATTGCTTTAACTCGGTGGGTGGGGGGTGCGGGGGAGGGTGCAGTAAACCAAGATCATGCCACTGCACTCAAGCCTGGGCGACAGAGAGAGACTCCGTCTCAAAAAAAAAAAAAGATCTCATGAAGATAAGAGTAGAATGGTGATTACCAGAGGCTGAGGAGGGTAGTGGGGAGGAAGGAATGAAGGGGAAAGAATATAAATGTGTTTATTACCACTGAAATGTACACATAAAAATGGTAAAGACAGTAAATTTCACACATATTTTAGCTCAATAAAAACGTATTAAAAAGGCTACAATCATATCTTAAAAGGAGAAAAGAATATTTGCAAATTCACTGAGAGTCTAATTTGAATCTCTAAAAGGTGTTAAAATCAGTTAATTGCCTATGATATCACATAGTAATTGTAGGCTGAGCTATTACAGTAAACAATTTACATCTTGTTATTCAAATCTCTTAGAAACCAGTCACATTTTTAGCTAAGGAATTATCACTGAGAGTATCAAATCTGTAATATATACATGTCTTTTTGAATTTTAATATGGATTATAATTTGACTTTAACTTATACTCACAATCATCACTATAAACATTCATCCATGCATTGAACAATTACTCAAAACACTGTCTTTTGGAATAAAAAATAGACACAGTCTCTGTCCTCACAGATAATCATGGGAAACCGAGGGGAAAATACACATGCACATACATGCAGGTTATATGCTGGTCAGGGAAGAAGAGAGTGACATATAATAAAAACAGGTACATTAACATTATCCAGCAAATACCGTAACAGATATAAATATGTCATAGAAGCTGAGTAAACAGAACAACTCCTGGGATAACTGGAGATGTTTTCCTTCTCAAGAGGTGAGAATTTTTGTTTGTTTTGAGCCAGGGTCTCACTCTGTTCTTATGCTGGAATGCAGTGGTACAATTGTTGCACACTGCAAGTGCAAACTCTTGGACTCAAGCGATCCTCACTCCTCAGCCTCCAGAGTAGCTGAGACTATAGCTACATGCTACTGTGCCCGGCTAATTTTTTAATTTTCTATAGAGATGGGGATCTCGCTTTGTTGCCCAGGCTGGGTGGGCAAATCTTGATGATGCGATTTCAACACGAGTTGGCAAAATTTTTTCTGTAAAGGGCCAGACAGTAAATATTTTAGGTCCTGTATACCTAAAAAATTTTAGGGCCTACAGTGATAGAGCAGTGACAACCACTCTAACACCAACAACAGATGCATACGGTAGTGACAACTACTTTATCACTGTAAAGCAAAAGCAACCACAGACAATATGTACATGAATGCATGTGGCTGTGTTCCAATGAAACTTTTGTTTACAAAAACTGACAGTGGGCCAGATTTAATCATAGACTGTAGTTCACCAACCCTTAAAATGTAACACTATAGCAATGCATTCACAGTGTTTTAAGATATTTGGTCAATAAAAGGCCACAGACTACAGTGCATTTTGAGTTTGTAGACCTGTTCCTTTTATAATTAAATCTTTTTATTTGCTCCTGGATTGGCATCTCTTGTTGTTAGCTTACCATTAGGGAACCAATCATCCCATTTCTACTTTACAATACACTAGAAAGCCAGACAATCAAGTTCCACCGTTACCAGGCTTCACATGAAGATCCTATGGATCTTTCTAATGAGCAATATGTGTATGAACTTTAGAAGATGAACCTGGGATTTCTGATTTCTATTCAGTATTGAGGTGGGCTTTACATATTTATTATGTTGACTTTGATGTCACACACAAGATTGCATTTCAGACAGCTATAAATCATTACCAACACAGTACCACATTAAACACCAACAACAGACACATACATTTTAATATTTTAACACCACTAATTAAAATATGATGACCACACAGTCAGGATTTACAAATAATTTGCACCACATTTTAGGTAATAAAAATTTACATTTTTAAAGACTTAATCATTAAAAAATATAAATTAAGTTTTTTAAAGAATAGCACCTTTACTTACTTAGGCAACATTTTTAACTGGTTTTCTCTAAGCTCTAATATTTGGAGTTTAGTTAATCTGCAATACAAAAAACAAATCATGTATCTAGGACAAAGACAATGAATTTAATAAATTAATTTCATATTCTAATGTTTTAAAGGAAGCAATGTAATTGTGTAATTACTATATGCAAAGTAGTATATTAAAAATTACAGAATACAACATAAAATACAAACGAAGAAAAGACTTATTTTTGCTCCTCAAAATTATGGTCAGAGGAAAAGGGTTAGCACTTCCACACATTTTCAAAGTGACAAAATGATTATCCCAAAATATCAATCCCCCAGAATTTCATACCTTTTACCAAAAATGCTCACAAAAATTATTAACTCTTGGTAGATTCAAGAATAATAATGCAACTCTCAAGTGCTGCTCTGAGAAGAAATAAAGAAACAAAAAGAGGAGGAGAAATCCTCTGGCACTTCACTGATGTACATTCCACTAAAACTAGAGAGAAAATGAGCAGATCAAGTGATGCGAATGCCAGATACAGAAGAGGACTCTGACAAGTACATCAATGATTTTTAGATAAAAGATGGCTACAAAATTAACATTTAGTTGGCCAGCATTTTCTCTAGTAGTTAAACTCAGCAATAACTTCATATCTATTACACATTCATCTGTTTGTTTAAAAAATTACTCAGAGACTTGAGGGTGGCAGGGAGATGATGAGGTTGCCCTCAGAAATAGATTCTCTTTTTCTCAAGAATTTTGATTCCAGTGGAGAAGACAGATAAATCAATTATTAAATCATTTTAGAATGCTAAGAATATAGCATTCAGTATCTCAAGCATACAGAAATTACCCCCATTGAAACGTCCTCTTTTGGCCACCTAAGAAAACTCTTTTTTTTCTTTCAAACTCTCACTGATTATTGTTTACTTGGAAAAATTAAGTCAAAGCCACCAAAGAAACTATAAAAGTCACAATGCTTGGGAATAATTTAAAAATAGCCTATGAAACTGTAATGAGTAGTACTACCAAAGCAGCTTATAGTTTTGTAAACTTTATAAGAATAATAAAACGTTTTAGAAGAAACCATAATTTACCTGCCAAAATTAGCTGGCAAGAACTCAAGAAAAGCATCATTCAGATACAACTGGGTTAGGTTTAACAGCTGAGAAAATCCATCAGGCAGCCTACATAAAATACCAGAATTTAAATTAAGTTCATGTAAGAAATTCAGTCTTTTATTAAAATCCAAGACTCTCATATTTTCCCAACAGACAGAAAACAGTCGCTTCTTTACTTTTATGAGAGCCCCTTCAAAGATTTGCCTTTTATAATAACCTACTTGTTTCAATGTTATCTTCATCACTTTGTAAACAGAAAATGAGGTAGTATTTGTTTTAATAATGTAAAATCTGAACAAAACAGTCAACTATCAATGAGCCACAATACATAAAAATATATTTAGAGTATAACTCTGAAATCAGCAGGCACTCTTGAAATCTGTCTTATCTACTCTCAAAAGGACTAGATAAGAATTTCTAAACCTTGGCAGAGAAATTTTGGGCTGAATAATCCTTTGGTGTATATAGGCTGTCCTGTGCACTGTAGGATGTTTAGCTACAACACTGATCTCTACAAACTAGATGCCAATAGTGTGCATGCATGCACACAAATACCCCACTGTGAAAACCAAAAATGTGTGCAGAAACTGCCAAAAGTCTGCTGGGGCATGAGAGCCCCCAGCTGAGAACCACTGGTTTAGATTACTTCCAATTTCAATATTTGGCTCCTAAATAATTTTAAGATTATACAATTTTACAACAAGCAAATGAAAAGAAAAAACATTTAAAGCTAAATGATGTTAGGGCTATGTAACAATCTACGTGTGTTAGCTTTACTTCTATTTTTTGTTGATTATGAAACAAGTAAAGATCCAGAATTTGATGCTAGAGCAATATTTTCAAATGAAGAGGCTATACATAATCTTTACATGTTGGTTCTGGATTGCTATGCTTCTTTCTAGTCATCTTTTTGCTTCACCATTCCATTTTTGCAAAATTTAACAGCCTTGGTGCCAGGAAAGCTTTCTGTTTACAGTCATCACTATCATAAATGGACATTCACAATCTTCTGATACACCGCAACCAATCACATAGTTTTTTTTCTTGTTATTGTTTTGTTTGTTTCCTGTTGTTTTGCCTTCTATTAAAACTGTGAAGAAACTTTTGGTTTCCTTTATTGTTTTCAAAAGTTTGAAGGTACCACACACCTGATTTGAAGGCAAAGACACTCTTCTAGGGTGTAAATAACACAGAGTGAGGAAATGTGGATTCTACTCTCATTTCTGACATTAACTATCTGTGAGACTTGGAGCAAAACACTCTCACTATCTCTTTGGGATCACAAATTTACCTCAGTAGTACATGGGGTTAGAAAGATTATTTAAAAGATTACTTTTTAACTCTAAAATTGAAATTTTGTATAGACTTAAGACCGATATAAAATTTTTGTTAAAATATGTACAATAATATCTACTACTGTTTCTTAATTGTTTTATTCACAAAAGTAATTTATAATTCACCTGAGAACTTACTTGGAAATAGGGTTTACACTGGCCTCCACAATTGTCAAAACTTTACAATTTTTTATATTTTCTGGAAACTCCTGTATTCCTAGAAAACAAACAACGATAAAATTAAAAGATCTATTACAAAGGACAAAATAATAACAGTAACAATAATATATACCTTCCAGATTCTAAAGTAATATACCAATTAACAAGGAACTAGATGAACCGACAACATCAATGTGAACTAAACAATGACCTCCACAACAATTTCTTTATCTTTCCTCCTTTTATTTGCCTCTTTATAACTGCTAATTACTTTAATTGGTTTTTACCTTTCTTTCCTTCTACTGAAAATTAGTGCCTTCTACATGTGATGTTAAGGACCTAAATGTAGAATATTTAACATTCTGTTTCTCTCACTTTTAAAAAAGGACCGTTTTTTATTATTTTTATTTGTTTTTAAGAGGGAGTCTTGATCTGTTGCCCAGGCTGGAGTGCAGTGCGGGCGAACTAGGCTCAGTGCAACCTCTGCCTCCTGGGTTCAAGTGATTCTCCTGCCTCAGCCTCCCGAATAGCTGAGATTACAGGCACCCGCCACCATGCCCAGCTAATTTTTGTATTTTAGTAGAGATGGGGTTTCACCATGTTGGTCAAACTGGTCTGGAACTCCTGACCCCAGGTGATCCACCCACCTCGATCTCCCAAAGTGCTGGGATTACAGGCTTGAGCCACCCCACAGGCCAAGGATTTTTTTTTTAAATGCTGGGCTCTTGATTGAGCTGGTTTCTAATATACGTAAGCAAAGCTGAAAATAAAGCTGCAGATAGAAGAGGAAGACAGTCTACATCAGATATGCCAGTGGATATGCCTGAAGGCAGCACTGTCCACCCTAAGATAATGAAACATTTTCTCTTTCCTGCACCTATCCTATTTTTCCTAACTATATGTATATTCCCCTTTTCTCAACCTTTTCCCTTCACATAACCCAATGTCATGCTAAAAATACGATAACTGCCTTAAAATGCAGTGATTTCTGAATACTGTGATAGATATATTCAATAGATCTATTAGACACTTCAGCTTTGGAGTATCCTAGACCAGTGCTTTTCGAGCCAAATGAAGTAAAGGATTATGGTTTTTAAATTTTCCAATCTGTTGTGGACCAACACATTTACAAAATACTGTACAACTGGAATAATATCAAACTGCAGGGAAAGATTCTGAGCATTTACTAATTCCTTGAAATTATCACAGCCAAAATGAAGTAACAAATAATTTTGTGGACTACCATTGGTCCACAGATCAACTTTAAAAAGCACTGTTCTAATCTAGACTAAAGGAATGCTAATTAACAACATTTAAGACATTCCAAAACTGAATTTTATATAGCCTGTGTTTGTAAGATCCATTGCTCCATTAACATGATATGATTAACAGGATTGTCATTAGAGAACCATTTCAGACCCTTTCAACTTCATCACTACATGATTTTAAGTAAACAACTTTACCACAATATCATATATAGAATGTCAGGTGATGAAAAATGAATGATGCAAAACCACCAAATAGGAAATGACACAGTAGTAACTGTTTCAGTCAAAACTCATCAATGGATGCTAAAACTAGTGGGTAAAAGTATGATGAAAAACAGGGTATTAATAGAGACTCAAAAGATTATTTCCACAAGACACTTAGCAATTAAAAAGGAAAAATTCACTTCACAGTAGAGAAATCTGACAAGCACCACCTTAACCTTCAAAATTGCTTGAAAGTTGGCATCATCAGTTCACATCATCATAATGTGGCAACTAATCTGAGATGTACTAAGAAACAATATCATATCACTTTGGACATACACTTGCCAAAAACACACAACTTGAATTTAATCATAAGCAAGCACCAAACGAATCCAAATTAAGTAAAATTCTGTCAAATAAATGGCCAATAACTTTCAAAACTATCAAGGTAAAAAAAAGACAAAGGAAGACTAAGGAAGTAATCAGAGGAAGACTAAGGACCCATGAGACCTAACAAATAAATGCAATACGTGAAAGTAACAAGTGTTTGTGAGGATGTCAAGAAATTGGGAACTACACACATTGCTGCTAAGAATGCAAACTGATATACCCAGTATGGAAAGCAGTTTGGTGGTTGTTCAAAATGCTAAACATAGAATTTTTAACTGGCATTTTTTTGAACTACTAATTCAAATTAATGTTGCATTCCCTGGTCTTTTCAGTTTTCTACTTCTTACATTGATTTTGGTAATTTATTTTTCACTTAATCTAAGTTTTAAAATTTAGTAGCTTTGTATCATTCATTCTTCCCCTTTTGAGTGGAAAAAAGTCATTTTTAATAAAAAGATGATAAAATAGGAATGTGGGAGATGTTTCTTTTGAAGATGGGAGATGGGAATTTTCTTACCAGTAAAACAAACTTGGCAATCCTATTCCAAGCCTCCAAATTAACACTGAACACTGATCTATAAGACACTCTTTTTACTTAGAATGCCCTTCCTCCCAGCAAAACCAGTAGGATCTTCTGAAAGCCTAACTTGATCTCTAAACTCAATGAAATTTAACTCTCCAAAAAGTTCAATTATGCATTTTATGGCATTTTTACAATTGTTTACTTTGTAGTACTTGTGTACTCTTTGTATTACTGCCAGGTTTTATTTAGATTGACTCAATTCTCCACTTTAAGTACATGTTACTATTCAGCACATTGTACCTTTGTACAACAAACGTTTGCTGAATTTCACTTACCTATCATCTTCTTTTCTCTCATTCATTTACATACAAAATACTTAACATTATTGAATTTTTCCTTAGGGGTGAAATCTTTATTAGTTCTTCGACGAACAATTGTCTTTAAGTGATCATTCCATTGAGGATGCATTAAAATGATGCTCCTAATATATTACAAGAGCGTCCCTTTGCTGAACTGACTAAATATTTTTTAAATGAAAGGGCAGTGTCTGCTGCTGCAGAGCCTAGGGAGAGCATGTAGCGGTGCCTGGTGGCAGTGGGGCTAGAATTCTAGGGTACAAGTCGTGCTCAGGAGTCAGTGTGGAGTTGTGGAGTTACAGAGTAAGCAGAGGGAGTTTTGAATTACTGTGAACAAGTTGCACCGAAAATTTCTGTATTTTTTTAAAGTCATTCTGTGGAAATGTTTGCATTTCTCTTGGGTAAATACCTAAGACTGGAATTGCTGAGTTAATTATATGTCTACTGATGTGGTGGATTACACTGATTTTCAAGTAATGATCCAACCTTGAATACATGGAATGGATTTGGTTGTGGTGCATAATTCCTAATACTTTTTAAGAAGTCAAACATTCTATGTTTGGGTGGAGCAAGAAAACATTCTATACAGTTCTCACTGGCATTCAAATTCATTTTAAAATTTAGCTAAATATCTCATCTTTATTGGTTGTTATTAAAATCTATACAGTATTTCAAAATAGCCAAGTAAAAGATATTATTTCCAGGAGTTAACAGTATTTTTAGTATATGATAAAGTCTATCTAAAGAGAAAAAGACCTAAGACTATATAATATGTTCTACTGATCTAAAATACCATATGGAGAATAATTTCAAGAGCTTTAAATTATAAATATTGTGTTTAATTCCTATAAAAATATATTTATTAGCTTAATATTATTTAGTGGAAATTAATGCTTGGATCACAAATACAAACGAATACTTCATAATTATTTATTTATTTATTTTGAGACGGAGTCTCGCACTGTTGCCCAGACTGGAGTGCAGTGGCGTAATCTCAGCTCACTGCAAGCTCCGCCTCCCGCATTCACACCATTCTCCTGCCTCAACCTCCCAAGTAGCTAGGACTATAGGCACCCGCCACCACGCCTGGCTAATTTTTTATATTAGCGGTTTTATATATGGGGTTTCACCATGTTACGCAGGATGGTGTCGATCTCCTGACTTCCTGATCCGCCCGCCTCAGCCTACCAAAGTGTTGGGATTACAGGTGTGAGCCACCGTGCCTGGCCCTGAATACTTCATACATTTATATTATAAAGTACTTTATTTCATAGCATGTGGTTTATAAAAAGTACTCCACAAATGCCTGTGAAATTACAAATTCTAAATTATTATTAGCTTTCAGATACATAGTAGTCATTTTGCCCTAAGCAAATAGTTTTGAAACACGGGTTTTCTACTTTTGAAAATTGCCAGCAATGTGTTTAGTCTGACTTCAGTTCCTACCATATACATCTGTAGGTTCTAAATCTGTATCTCCAGTTCCCACCTCCCTCCTTAGCTGCTGCCAAGAATTTTCAAATGCCCATTAGATTTTGTTCATGTGCCTCAAACTCAACCTATCCCAAGCTGAAATTACCTATCTTCAAAGTTATTCAGCAAATGTGTTAGTATCAGACACTATGCTATATACCATAGATATTTAAGGCACAGTCCTTTTTCATGAGAAGCTAAAATGCAATAAGGAAAACAAACATTTTCACTTGACTAGCTTCTCCCCGTTAGTAGTGTTCCTTCTCGGTAGCTTTTGTATTTTCTCTTCTTCCAGATCTGTTAAATGTTGGGTACAACCAGGGCTCACTGTTTGTTTTTTTTTGTTTTTTATTATACTTTAAGTTTTAGGGTACATGTGCACAACGTGCAGGTTTGTTACATATGTATACATCTGCCATGCTGCACCCATTAACTCGACATTTAACATTAGGTATATCTCCTAATGCTATCCTTACCCCCTCCCTCCACCCCACAACAGGCCCCCGGTGTGTGATGTTCCCCTTCCTGTATCCATGTGTTCTCATTGTTCAATTCCCACCTATGAGTGAGAACATGTGGTGTTTGGTTCCCTGTCCCTATGATAGTTTGCTGAGAATGATGGTTTCCAGCTTCATCCATGTCCCTACAAAGGATATTAATTCATCATTTTTTATGGCTGCATAGTATTCCATGGTGTATATGTGCCACATTTTCTTAATCCCGTCTATCATTGTTGGACATTTGGGTTGGTTCCAAGTCTTTGCTATTGTGAATAGTGCCACAATAAACCTACATGTGCATGTGTCTTTGTAGCAGCATGATTTATAATCCTTTGGGTATATACCCAGTAATGGGATGGCTGGGTTAAATGGTATTTCTAGTTCTAGATCCCTGAGGAATTGCCACACCGACTTCCACAATGGCTGAACTAGTTTACAGTCCCACCAACAGTGTAAATGTGTTCCTATTTCTTCACATTCTCTCCAGCACCTGTTGTTTCCTGACTTTTTAATGATGGCCATTCTAACTGGTGTGAGATGGTATCTGATTGTGGTTTTGATTTGCATTTCTCTGACGGCCAGTGATGAGCATTTTTTCATGTGTCTGTTGGCTGCATAAATGTCTTCTTTTTGAAAAGTGTCTGTTCATATCCTTCACCCACTTTGGGATGGGGTTGTTTTTTTCTTGTGAATTTTTTGAGTTCATTGTAGATTCTGGATATTAGCCCTTTGTCAGATGAGTAGATTGCAAAAATTTTCTCCCATTCTGTAGGTTGCCTGTTCACTCTGGTGGTAGTTTCTTTTGCTGTGCAGAAGCTCTTTAGTTTAATTAGATCCCATTTGTCAATTTTGGCTTTTGCTGCCATTGCTTTTGGTGTTTTAGACATGAAGTCCTTGCCCCTGCCTATGTCCTGAATGGTATTGCCTAGGTTTTCTTCTTGGGTTTTTATGGTTTTAGGTCTAACATTTAAGTCTTTAATCCATCTGGAATTAATTTTTGTATAAGGTGTAAGGAAGGGATCCAGTTTCAGCTTTCTACATATGGCTAGCCAGTTTTCCCAGCATCATTTATTAAATAGGGAATCATTTCCCCATTTCTTGTTTTTGTCAGGTTTGTCAAAATCAGATATGTGGCAGTATTTCTGAGGGCTCTGTTCTTTTCCATTGGTCTTTATCTCTGTTTTGGTACCAGTACCATGCCGTTTTGGTTACTGTAGCCATGTAGTATAGTTTGAAGTCAGGTAGCGTGATGCCTCCAGCTTTGTTCTTTTGGCTTAGGATTGACTTGGCAATGTGGGCTCTTTTTTGGTTCCATATGAACTTTAAAGTAGTTTTTTCCAATTCTGTGAAGAAAGTCATTGGTAGCTTGATGGGGATGGCATTGAATCTATAAATTACCTTGGGCAGTATGGCCATTTTCACGATATTGATTCTTCCTACCCATGAGCATGGAATGTGCTTCCATTTGTTTGTATCTTCTTTTATTTCATTGAGCAGTGGTTTGTAGTTCTCCTTGAAGAGGTCCTTCAGTCCCTTGTATGTTGGATTCCTAGGTATTTTACTCCCTTTGAAGCAATTGCGAATGGGAGTTCACTCATGATTTGGCTCTCTGTTTGTCTGTTATTGGTGTATAAGAATGCCTGTGATTTTTGCACATTGATTTTGTATCCTGAGACTTTGCTGAAGTTGCTTATCAGCTTAAGGAGATTTGGGGCTGAGATGATGGGGTCTTCCAGATATACAATCATGTCATCTGCAAACAGGGACAATTTGACTTCCTCTTTTCCTAACTGAATACCCTTTATTTCCTTCTCCTGCCTGATTGCCCAACCAGGGCTCATTCTTTAGCCTTCTTTTTATTGACAATCATACCGTTGGCGAATGCATCTAATCTCAGGCTTTAAATACCCATATGGTGACAACTCCCAAATATTTATCTCTAGCACAGTTTTTCTCTTGACTAAACTCCAGACCCCTATGAACAACTAGATCTCAAAAAAACTGAGCTCCTGACTTGTTCTATTAAAAATTACAACTCCCACAGATTTCCACATCTCAACTGATGGCAACTCTGTCCTTCCAAGGGCATGACCAAAATCACTGAGGGCATCCTTGACTCTTCTCTCACATCCCACATCTGATCTGTCATATACTGCTGTCGATTCTGCCTTCAAGCATATCCAGGGGCTGTCCTCATCTCACTATGTCCATCACTATCACCTCAGATAACTGAAACAGCATTTGAACTGGTTGTTTTTCACCCACATGCCCACAGTCCCTGTCTATATATATAGCCAGATTAAACTTAAACACAAGTCACATCATGCTCTGAATTATGTATTCAAAACTTTCCAAGTGACTCTATTCTACTGACGATAAATGTCAAAGTGCATACAAATGCCTCCAAGGCCCTTCATTAGCTGCTCCTGTAAATCCCCACCTCCCTGGCTTCTATTCCTATTGCACTCCCATCTTGCTCACACTGTTTGTTACCCCAGGAACAGTCCTCACACATGCTATAGACGCTCACACTTTACAAAATAGCTTCTGGTACATCCTTACCTTAGTTATTCACATAGCTTCCTCAAGTTCTTGCTCAAGGCCTACCCTCAACAACTGTGTTACCTACTCTCCAAAGATGGCTCATTTTATCCTTACAGATAAAGTACACAGGGGCAGGGCACAGTGGCTCACGCATGTAATACCAGCACTTTAGGAGGCTGAGGTGGGCAGACCATTTGAGGTCAGCATTTCGAGGCCAGCCTGGCCAACATGGCGAAAACCCGTGTAAACTAAAAATACCAAAAAATATTAGCCAGATATGGTGGCCTGCACCTGTAGTCTCAGCTACTCAGAAGGCCGAGGCACCAGAATTGCTTGAAGCTGGGAGGTGGAGATTGCAGTGCGCTGAGATCACACCACTGTACTCCAGCCTGGGTGACAGAGATTCTGTCTCAACTCACACATACATACATACACACACACACACACGCATGCACACACACACAGACTGAATTTTATCACAATATACTTAATTCTCGAACAGTGTCAACTATCTGTTCTTTTCTAATTATCACGACTTCAATAAATAATGCTTCTCCTTTGATGTATACTTTTTTAGTAAGAAAATTCTGCTGGCCAGGCATGGTGGCTCACGCCTGTATTCCCACCACTTTGGGAGGCCAAGGTATTGGGAGTACTGTTTGAGGCCAAGGAGTTCAAGACCAGCCTGGGCAACACAGCAAAACCCCATCTCTACAAAAAAAAAAAAAATAGCCGAGCATGGTGGTGCGTACCTGTAGTCCCAGCTACTCAGAAGGATGAGGGGGAAGTCTCCCTTGAGCCCAAGAGTTCTGGATGCAGTGACCTATGATCATGCCACTGTACTCCAGCCTGGGAAACAAACAGAGCGAGACACCTCCTCTTAAAAAAAAAAAAAAAAAAAAAAAAAAAAAAAAAAAGACTGCTGCTCAAATGTAAAATGAAGCTCTACATTAGATATCATAAAACACAACTGTCTTCTTCAAATCACTCTCACTTAGTTACAGAAGAACTCTCTCTCTCTTAACTTCTGAGAAAGAGAAAACCCCTTCTGACACCTAGGAGCTGGCCTGGTACTATCACTAGTCCTTGGTCTTAATACAAACAAGCCCTGGCATTCAGATGGAGGCCTCAGTGTTCTCCTGCTGAACAAAACTATTTCACAGAATATCAATATCACACCAAGCCATTCTGTAACCATGATATATCAAGACAAAAACAAATTTATAATCGTGTCTGAAAAAAGACAAAACACGATATTGTCCAAGCCAAAAAATACCAAACAGTACCTTTTCCCAGATAATAAGTGACTGATGGATTGTTTACTGATTACAGCTTTAGTTGTACTCTAATCAACTTCCCTATAGATAACATTAAGATACCCAATCATAGAATTACCCCACTTCTTGAACAGCATCCCATCCATGGCAAATCGTTGTTTTCTGAAACCTTCCCAGTATCACCAAGCAAAAGCCCAAATCCTGTGTTTTTTTTTTTTTTACACCTTCTGCGACCCTCATGAATCCCAATAATATGAGTTTTTGCTCACCATGAAGTAATAAACCCAAACTGTTCAACTGCAGGTGAGTCCCTGGTGGTCTCTGCCAGGCAGGTGTCAACATCCCACCGTCCCAGTTGTTGAATTTAAGTCAACACCCTTACTCTTCCCGCACTCCAAAGGCAATGATTACCATACTACAGAATAAAACACTCGAGTTCTGGTCAAAACCAACAGGAAACTGCAAACTCAAATGATGATAGTTTCCAGAGGATAACACATGTATGATTTGGACCAGATATAACACAACAAATAATAATGCCTATGCTATGGTAGGGCACAAATGAGTGCACACTCTAGTTAACAGTCTACATTTATCAAAACACTTGACAGTGGCCAGAAATCACCAGTCTAAACATGGACAGTGTAAAACACGGTTTTCTTTCTTTCATTATCTTAAATAAAGTGATTTATTAAAACAGCTGGGCTCAAACATCAACTACAAAGCAAAATGGCAATTTTAGAAATTCAAAACACTGTAACTTCCCCATGAATCTGTAATATCCTCTTAATCAATTTAACTTCTTTTAGTTTAATGTTAAAAGGCTTTTCCAATGGTTTGTCCCCAATCATCAGATTTTCTCAAGTTAAAAGAACTGCTTTCTGCTTTGACCACAAACTTTCAATTCACTCTTCCTGGGCTTTCTGACTGAACTAAAAAGAAATACCTTGGTTAACCTCGTTAGTATTGCCATATTAGACAGAAGGATCTAAACTACTCTTTCTGGTTTCTCTGCCTTGTAATCCCTGGCATTTTATCCAGTATGTTCATATAAGAGAATTAATAGCTACACGGTTTTTCTTTTATCTCCCCTCCCCACCAGCTTTCCCCATCAACCACTTTGACAGAATATTGTAATCACATCATCTCAGACTTCCCTACAAGAAAAGCCATTTGATTGCCACAGCAGATCATTTCTCTAATACTGGTTGCTATTTGCAATGGCAAATAGCTTGGGATAGCAGCTTAGAGAACTTTTTATAATTTTAAAAAGTGTACATGCACACATATGTTTATTGCAGCACTATTTATAATAGCAAAAACTTAGAACAAACTCAAATGCCCATCAATGACAAGACTGGATGAAGCAAATGTGGCACATAATACACCATGGAATACTATGCAGCCATAAAAAAGAATGGGTTCATGTCCTTTGCCGGGACATGGATAAAGCTGGAAACCATCATCCTCAGCAAACTAACACAGGAACAGAAAATCAAATGCAGCATGTTCTTGCTCATAAGTGGGAGTTGAACAATGAGAACACATGGACGCAGGGAAGGGAACATCACACACTGGGGCCTGATGGGGAGTGAGGGGAAAGTGGAGGGATAGCATTAGGACAAATACCTAATGTATGTGAAGCTTAAAACCTAGATGACAGGTTGGTGGGTGCAGCAAACCACCTTGGCACGTGTATACCTACGTAACAAACCTGCACGTTCAGCACATGTATCCCAGAACTTAAAATAAAATAAAAAGCATACAGTAAACCAAAACTCGAGAAAAGAAAGAGAAGAGCAAATTAAGACCCAGAACAAATTAACATTCCAGTTTTATCATAGACTGTAAAAGAAAAAACTGAATTTCTTGATAAATACAAATATTAAATCCCTTAAAATTATGTACTTCCTAGAATGATCCATTTCATGTGTTTAATAATCTTACAGATAAACTAACAAATTTAGATTAAGTCCCCAATTTAACAACCAGACCAATAAACAGAGAAGCAAAGAATAGAGGCCATTTCTTTTTATTCCTAAACCATGCTAACTTGCCAAATGAAAAACACTGATAAGAACTACATAAAAAAATCAGAAACTATCACAGCCTAAAAGCCAAAATCCTAAAAGCAAGTGCTTTTAAAGAAATACAACCCGATGATATGATGAATAACAAAGTATGCCACAAGTTTCCTGCCTCCTTCCAAACAGTGCACAACAGCTAATGAATCTGAAAACTGTACCTAGCATATTATGATAAACTTAAATATAAGACTGAAATGATACAAAAACCTAAAAAAACACTAGAGCTTAAATATAAGCAAAATAGTAAGAGCTTAAATTGTACTATTACATTTTAATAATTTCATGAAATTATTACATTTTAATAATTTCATGAAATTATTACATTTTAATAATTTCAAAATATTACATTTGCTTAAATGTAATAACATTTAAATGTAATTTAAATGTAATAACTTTAAATATAATAAATTAAATGTAAATGTAATTTACATTAAATGTACATGTAATTTAATGTAATAAATTAAATGTACATGTAATTTAATGTAATAAATTAAATGTACATGTAATTTAATGTAATAAATTAAATGTAATAAATTTAAATGTAATTTAAATGTAATTACATTTGCTTAAATGTACTAACCTTTCTTTTAAGCAGTCTATTATCAAATCAAAAATGCAACAAAATTTGAATTTCTCACATCCAGCCACATCAACCTAATATGCAACCTAATATGCGTGCTTTATTAATTTTTTTTCAACACAATAGACCTATACAAGCATATATATTAGGGTTGAATACCACAGGTTGATTAAAATTATCTCAGCTCTCTAAAAGTAAAATGGGTTAAATACACCACTTATGAAGAATATAAGATGAGGAATTAAAATAACTAGAATTTTTACTTGGCAAGGTAACTTCTGACACTATCACAGTCTCGTCTCCTTTCAGCTAGCCTTGTTATGAACAATGAAGTTTCACTTAGACATCAATTCAAGACTAAAAGGAGAGAAAATACAAGTAACAAGTAAAATGCAAAAAACTGATTCTGCAAGTTAAAGAATAGATGTGGTCCTTTCTATGTGAGGAATCATATAAAAAGAACAGACCAATTTGATTTTTAGTCAAATAAACTAAGACTTATGGGCAGCAATAAGTAATGTCATTCCTCCTTGAGGCAGAACACTTAAGTACTTTTCCTAAATCTTTTGATCACATAAAGATCATCTCCAATGCCTCAAAAACATTCACAGGTTGAAATAATTGTTTAAAAGTTTTCAATATAGTAGAAGCAACAACAAAATGCTAAACTAGAAAGGTAAAAGAGCTACTCTGCAGTCTAACAGGTTGCCTAACTCTGCAACATGTAATTCTTTAAATAGTTATACAAAAGCCTAGGATATTAACTTAATGATGCTGTAGGGTTAGAACATAGCCATAATTCCACCATTCTCATTTTAGAGTAATAAACATGAGGTTAATCCATTTTCATGAAGCATATATGCAAGTTATTTTCATTACTGAGCCAAGCAATACTTCTATACCATAAAGACTGATAGCAAAGTTTACCCAATACATACAATTCCAGAGGCATAAGATTTTTAATCAATACCCAAATTATCTTGAGTCCGTTTCCTTATACCTTAACAACTCCCATTTAAAAAGACCAGAAAGATACTCCTTTAGGGTGAAAAGGTAGATGTGATGACTTCTAAAGTGACAATAATTCTAGAATTCTATAATGCTCTGGATTAATTTATCTGTCAACATATGTAGAGATACTCCTTTAGGATGAAAAGGTAGATATGATGACAACTAAAGTGACAATAATTCTAGAATTCTATAATACTCTGGATTATGTGTCAACATCCATAGAGATCTGATGGTAATCAAATTCATTTACTTTGGGATGTATCAGGCATCACCAGGCACTAATACTAACTACTAGGGATGGAAACACAAATTTCACACTGCCCTCAAGGAAAAGTTTGAAATGGCAGACATTCAGCCTGAATAAAATAATGAGAGGAAAAGTCACACAAATCAAAAGCCAACCAATCTAAACACTTCAAAAATGGAAATTGTCATGAAAATCATGAGCAAACTGTTCCTGATTTAAAAGGACCAGAGACACAACAACTAAATGCTTTACATGAGCTTTAACTTGAAAGGAGGGATATGGAGAAGGAGCCTAAAGAGTTTAAAAGAGCATTATTAGGCAACAGGGGAAATGTGGTGTTAAATTTCTCGAGAGTGATGTGGTTATTCCGATTCCCCTGTTCTTAGGGGATGCATATTCAAACATTTAGGAGTGAAGACATGATGCCTCCAACTTAAATTTAAATAAGCTTAGCAAAAAGACTTTTGTATTTATTTATTTATTTATTTATGACAGTCTCGCTCTTGTCGCTGGAGTGCAATGGCACAATCTCGGCTCACTGCCACCTCTGCCTCCCGAGCTCAAGCAATTCTCCTGCCTCAGACTCCCGAGTAGCTGGGATTACAGGCGTCCGCCACTACGCCTGGCTAATTTTTTGCATTTTTAGTAGAGACGGGGTTTCACCACATTCGCCAGGCTGGTCACAAACTCCTGACCTCAGGTGATCTGCTCACCTTGGCCTCCCAAAATGCTGGGATTACAGGGGTGAGCCACCGCGCACAGCCAAAAAAACATTTTATATAAGCAATGATATGCATATATCTTTTTCCTGAACATATTTAAATTCACATACATGAAAAAAAGAAGTAAGACAAATGTAACAAAATGCTAACAACTGGTGAAGCCATGTGTGTTCTTTTACCTTTTACATAGGTTTCTTATTTAGGTATAATTTTTTTTTTTTTTTTTTTTTTTTTTGAGACAGGGTCTTGCTCTATTTTCCAGGCTGGAGTGCCATGGCATGATCACGGCTTACCACAGCCTTGACTTCCCAGGCTCAAGCAATCCTCCCACAACAGCCTGAAGTAGTCAGAACCACAGGCACATGCCACCATGCACAGCTAAGTTTATGATTTTTTGTAGAAACAAGGTTTTGCTATGTTGCCCAGGCTGATCTCAAACTCCTGAGCTCAAGGGATCCTTCCACCTCGACCTCCCAAAGTGCTGGGATTACAGGTGTGAGCCACTGGGCCTGGCCAAAAATTTTTAAGATAGCTAGATAAAAAGCAGGACAATCCAATCTAAATAAAAATTAAATAATAAATTTATTAAAAATACAAATAGCTCAAGTTAAACAGCTCAATAACAAAAGGTAAAATAAAATACAGTACTACCTTTAAAGCTAAAATTTATTAGTTATTGTGAACTGAACATTAGTATGGCACTAACCACTAAAACCTTCACCTTAACCTAGGATGAACATAAGTAAATAATAAATCCTTAAAACAGAAGTCCTGATTTGATCATAATCCTATAAAACATACATTTCGATGACCTGCAACTAAAATAAACAGAATTTAATAAGTGGAGATATATATATGTATTTTTTTTTTCTTTTTTTTTTTTTTGAGAGTCTTGCTGTGTCACCCAAGCTAGAGTACAGTGGTGCTATCTTGGCTCACTGTAACCTCCGTCTCCTGGGGTTCAAGTGATTCTCATGCCTCAGCCTCCTGACTAACTGGGACTACAGGCACGTGCCACCACACCTGGTTAATTTTTGTATTTTTAGTAGAGACAGGGTTCACCACGTTGGCCAGGCTGGTCTTGAACTCCTGACCTCAAGTGATCTGCCCGTCTCAGCGTTCCAAAGTGCTGAGATTATAGGCGTGAGCCAACACAACTTTGTGTGTGTGTGTGTGTGTGTGTAGACAGACAGCTGGTTAATTAGCTTGCCAAAGTTAACTGTTAATTGTGAAAACAGGATGACTTCTAATAAGCCCTAAAATGCTTCATAATGTCCTAAAATTTAGGAAAACTGATAGGAGAAGGATTACTTCTGGATACTCATATCACTAGGACAAAGAATGACTTTGAAGCTAAGAGCTGTGGAATATGATTACTACGTATTTGCTGGCACTGCTGCACTAACTTGGTGGAACTTGTTTATAAAGTTTTTTTCCCCAATTCTTATTAAGAAGTATTATATGACAGTATTTAGTGCTTAGTGAAAGTCCTATATTTGGTCAGTCCATTTAAAATTTATCCTCATGTGATTCTTTCTTTTTTGTAATTATAAAAGAAATACATACACATTCTAAAAATTTCAAGGGCTGATTTCTCTCTCCTTCTGAGGTAAGGACTTAACATTTTAGAATGTATCTTCCATACTTAATGAATATCAAACTAAACATACTAAACAAGACTACTTGGCCTTAATAATTTCAACATATATATAAAAGTGATATATCACATTAACAAAACAAAGGAAAAAATCTCTCAATGGATGCAGAAAAAGCATTTGACGAAACTCAACGTCCTTTCATAATAAACTCTCAACAAATCAGGTATAGACGGAAAGCACCTCAACACAATAAAGGCCATATGTGACAAACCCACAGCTCACATCATACTTAACAATGAAAAGTTGAAAGCTTTTCCTCTAAGATCTGGGACAAGGCAAGGATGCCTATTCCTGCCACTTCTTTTCAACGTTGTACTTAAGTCCTACCCAGAGAAAGAAATAAAAGGATTCCAAATTAGAATAGGAGAAATTGAAGTGTCCCTATTTGCAGACAACATAACCTTATATATAGAAAACCCTAAAGACTCCAACCAAAATACTGTTAGAATAAATTCAGTAAAGTTGCAGGATACAAAAATCAACATACAAAAACCAGTAGCATTTTTACATACTAACAACAAACTATATGAAAAGGTTATTAAGAAAACAATCCCATTTATAATAGCTACCAAAAAAAAATACTTAGAAATAACTTTAAAGAGGTAAAAGGCATATACACTGAAAACTATAGAATATTTGATGAAAAAAATTGAAGCAGCACAATAAATGGAAAGAAATCCTGTGTTCATGGACTTGAAAATCAATATTGTTAAAATGTCCATACTACCCAAAGTGGTCTACAGATTCAACCCAATCCCTACCAAAATTCCAATGACATTTTTCATAGAAAAAGAAAAATCCTACGATTCATATGGAGCCACAAAAGACTGAATACCCAAAGCAATGGTGAACAAAAAGAACTAAACTGCAGGCATCACACCTGACTTCAAAATATGCTACAAAGCAATCACAATCAAAGCAGCATGGTAATAACATGAATAGACAGACCAACGGAAGAGAACAGACAGCCCAAAAATAAATCCATGTATTTTGTCAATTATTTTTTGACAAAGGTGCCAAGAACACACAATGGGTAAAGGACAGTCTCTCCAATAAATGGTGTTGGGACAACTGAACATCCACATGCAGAAGAATGAAATTAAACCCTTATCTTACACAATTTAAAAAATCAACTCAAAATGGATTAAAAACTGTAACACCCAAAGCTATTTAAAAAAAAAAAAAAAATAGGAGAAAAGCTCCATGACATTCTGGAGCCTGGCAATGGCTTGAACAATGATTTTTTTAATATGATCCCAAAAGCACAGGCAAGAAAAGCAAAAACAGACAAATGGGATCACACCACACAAAATAGCTCCTGTACAGCCAAAGAAACAAAAGAGTGAAGAAACAGATTACGGAGTGGGAGAAAATGTTTGCAAGCTGTACATCTGAGAAGGGGTTAGTATTCAAAATATATAAGAAACTAAAAAACCTCAATAACAAGAAAACAAGTAATCTGCCTTAAAAATCAGCAAATGACCTGAATAGATAGTTCTCAACAAAAGACACACAAATGACCAACAGGTATATGAAAAATGTTCAACATCATTAATCACCAGAGAAATGCAAATTAAATCTATAGTGAGATACAACCTCACACCTGTTAGAATGAGTAAAAAGACTAAAGATAAGTGCTGATGAGGGTGTCGAGAAAAGGGAATGCTTGCACACTGTTGGTGGGGATGTAAATTAGTATAGCTGCTATGGAAAACGTATGGAGAGTCCTCAAAAAATTAGAACTACCAAAAGATCCAGCAATCCCACTACTGGATATGTATCAAAGTGAATGAAATCAGTATGCTGAAGAAATATTTACACTCCCATGTTCATTATAGCACTGTTCACAATAGCCAAGACAAGGAACCAACCTAAGTGTCCATCAACGGATGAATGAATAAAGAAAATATGATATACACAATGGAATACTATTCAGCCTTTAAAAAGAAGAAAACCCTGTTAATTTGCAATAACATGGATAAACCTGGAGGCTATTATGTTAAGTAAAACAAGCCAGGAACAGAAAAAAAAAAAATACCACATAAGCTCACTTACATATGGAATCTTGCTGAGGCAGAGGCAGAGTAGCATGGTGGTTACCAGGGGCTGGGGATAGGGAAGCAGGGATGGAGGATTGGAATATGTTGTTCAAAGGATATAAAATTTCAGTTTGACAGGAGAAATAAGCACAAGAGATCTATCCTGCAACATGATGACCGCAATTAAAAATGTAAAAACAACAACAACAAAAAACCCTTACATTTATTCTCCACGTGCTTTAAGCTATCACAGATTTTACATTTACATACTAAACAAATTCTAAGCCAAGGCTATAACATTTAATTTTACTGTATTTGATACAAAACAGGTGGCAAAACTTGTAAAGTGGGGCAACTATCTTTACATAAAACATTCTCAGATGAAGTTCATATTAATACATTAGATTTAACTTATTTTTATATTTTTATTTTTGAAAACTCAATAGAAATCTTAGTAATGAAACATGTTCCCAAGTACAAAAAATTATGGGCAAAAAAAGCCTTACCATTCTTGCTGACATCCAGTTCCCTGAGATTAATAAGGTTTGCAATGGATGCTGGTAACGTTGTTAAATCATTGTCTGGCAAACTCAGTTTGTGTAAAGACTGACAGTTAAAAAGTTGCTATTGAAAAAAGGGAGGAAAGAATGTCAATTATATATATATTTAAATATTTCATGAGCTAACTTTTATTATCAGCCATACTAAAACTGAAAGAGTTATAACCTACACTAATACCGGGAAAGATGCCTCATTGTTCTGGTTATGCTATTATGGATATGAATACAACTGAACCATTCAGATTAATTTATATCTTCATACTTCTACCTTAAGTAAAATACACTTAGTGAGAATAAGTATATGGCTATATCCTCTGTTGAGTTAGTAAAAAAAAATAAGTGGCTATTAAATGTGATAAACTCTGGAGCTTGTCATTCAAGCAACCTTATTCCAAAATGAAAGCCCTATTTAAGAAGAGTATTCTTCTAAAAATGTAAAAGTGTTAGGTATGATAAGACATAAATGATTCAGTTATTTGCAGTGTTGTAGCAAGACTTTCTCTTTTCACCAAAACCCCTAAACCAAGACTCTACTGGTGGTGATTAGAGATGGAGACAAATTTTGGTCTTCTATATTCTCTAGAACTAGCTAAGGAAGATAAATTGCCTGCTGAAGAACAACATATAAGGAAGAACAGTAAATTATCCAACCACAACCTAGGTTTCTAGTTCATAAACATGAGACCAACAACCTTTAATTTTTATCCATAGCCCTATAAAGATTTCTCTGTAAGATGACCCCTAGGATAGCAGTGGCTTTCAAAATGTTCTCACTGACCACCAGAAAAAAGCCTGTTGCATACTGTCATCCAGTATGTATATACACACAAATCCAAAATATTTTCATGAAACAATGGCTATATACAACACACTCTATTTTCTATTTTTTATAATTAAGGTTGCAAGAGTAGGTATAAGATGTCCATTAAATCTGAATTTCAGACAAACAAATAATTTTTTGGTACAAGTATATCCCACAATTTGATGGGACACACTTACACTAACAAATAATTCCTTGTTTATTTGAAAATTCTAATTTAAGCGTCCTATATTTCCTAATTCTCGCAGTCCAAATTTATAGTTTTTTTCCAAAATGCTGCCCACACATACTAAATTGATTTTATGAGCTACAAATGGGTCTCCATGCACAGTTTCAAAAACACTGCTGTTTGGGTGGCAAAAGATCCCAACAATTAAATTATAGCAATTTAATTGGTATAAGATAATGAGAGGGAAAATTGATATAGGATAACGAGACTGGGATTTAAGAAGAAAAAGTACACTGAAAAAAGTTTAGTGGAAAAAAAGGTGATAACTTGAGAAGGTGTTTCATGGCAACAAACCAACTTTCTCCTTTCAGTTGTTACTAGACTTCAGAAATGTTAAGTCCTCCAAAACCTTTCCAAACAAATTGTAAATGGAGGAAAACAGTATCTGTATGAACTCAAGAAAAGCTGTTTAACAATAAAATTATGATATAGTAAAAGGACAATTACCCTCAATTATAACAATACACATTAATGTCTTATGAAAAGTAGAAAAAGACAGCATTAATTTCAATTATTGCTCTAGTTAAATCTACTGACTCCAGAAATTAGTCTCATTATTTACCTTAATGGCTACAATACAACTAAAATTAAATACAAAATTTTACGCTATCTGCACAAGTATAAAAGCAATTAACTTGAAGAAATACAAGTTTAAAAATCAACTTTTAAAAATTTGAATTGTACGGCATACTCTAAGATACAATTAAACCAAAAAATTCAAACACCACACAAATATACTGGCAACTTTATAGCAATATTAGGAATATCATATTTCTAGATATAAAAATAACCAAAGATAATTCTTGAAAGAAAGTATTAGCATACCTTTGGAAGCTCTTCAATCTGATTAGCATCTAAATAGAGCTCCTCCAAGGTTTTTTCAAAAGTAAAAATCTCTTTCGGAACTTGTTCTAAGCTGCAATGAGAATAATCAAGAGTAGTGACAGTCTCCTCTTCCCCTCGTAGACAGCGACATGGTACCAACCGCACAAACAAACTTCGTTTCGTAGTCATTTTTAGACACTGCAATATTCGAATAAAAAGAAATTAAAAACATACATGTTACAATGGTTTTTCAGAACAAATCATTCCAATCTATCACAATCCATATGTCACAGATAAACACTTCTCCCGCCACTATACAAGCACAATGGAACCCATTTAACATTGCTTTAATACCCACATTTATAACTACTGGATTTCAAATTAAACTCAAGCTCTTTAGTACTTCACAAAACAATCCATGAAGTAGCCATTTACATGCTTCTTCAAAAACTGTGCTTTGAGGCCGGACGCAGTGGCTCACGCCTGTAATCCCAGCACTTTGGGAGGCCGAGGCAGGAGGAACACGAGGTCAGGAGATGAGACCATCCTGGCTAACACGGTGAAACCCTGTCTCTACTAAAAATACAAAAAATTAGCTGGGCGAGGTGTGGGCACCTGTAGTCTCAGCTACTTGGGAGGCTGAGGCAGGAGAATGGCGTGAACCCGGGAGGTGGAGCTTGCACCACCACCCAGCCTGGGCAACAGAGCGAGACTCAAACAAACCAACAAAAAAAACTGTGCTTTGAGTCTGCTTCTTAGTTCTCAACAAGAGAAACTCTAATAAGACAAAGATTTTTATTTAATTTTACTTAATTTCTGACTAAGAGTTCTATGAGTCTTCATTAAGGACTTGATTAAGTGCAGTTTTGAGTAGGAAGTGGGAATGCAAAGATATTTTCAGGTCTTCTTAACCAGCCATCAGGGATCAATCACTTTATAACCTTCCTATGAAAAGTCCAAGTTTCCACATGAAAATTCCCACCTACCCCAAGTATATTTTGTTTCAATTAAATATTGGCCATATAGTTTTTCTAAAGAACTTATATGTCTTAAATGTGTTTAAGGTTACACAATGGTGCAAAAACTTGCTTAAATAAAGAACAGATTTCAAATTAATTGAGGGAAAAGGCCAATTCTGAATTAGTGAACATTCTCAGGGCCACTTTATTAAGTACATAATGTATATACATAGGTTAATTCTAACTAGACTAAGATTATATTAGCAAAGTAAGATTATATTTGCACAAGTAATGAAGCAATTAACTTGAAGAAATAAAAGTTTAAAAATCGACTTTTAAAAATTTGAATTGTGCAGCATACTCTAAGATAAAATTAAACCAAAAAATTCAAACACCACACAAATATATTGGCAATTTTATAGCAATATTAGGAATAAATAAAATAAAAATAATTAGTGTTATCAATTCTTTCTATATAAAACAATCCATTCTTGCTGTAGTCAGAAGATTCTATTAGAGTATTAGATTACCTCTAACCAGAACCAAGACTAGGTTAAGGCCAGTAAGGCCTCAGGCACAAAATATAAGGAAGTATCAAAAAATTCAGTAATCAAGATAAATACAATATCTTAATATAATGTTTTAAAAATACAGATTACTGAAAAAGAATCCATGTATAAACAAAATGTCCAAGGTTAAAATAAAGACAGGATCTGGTATTAGTGATTTTTCCTTTTGCCTCAAGCTGTAACAGGGATCTGCAAGGCACTGCTTCTAATTCTTCTACTTCACATTATATATTTTAAAAGTGACAAAGAGTAAGATACGTATTTCCCTTGCAATCTTTTTAAAAAATTGATTATTCTAGGCTGAGCTCAGTGGCTCAGACCTGTAATCCTAGCACTTTGGGAGACCAAGGCAGGCGGATCACTTGAGGTCAGGAGTTCGAAACCAGCCTGGCCAACATGGTGAAACCCCATCTTTATACAAAAAAATTAGCCAGGCGTGGTGGCACGTGCCTGTAATCCCAGGTACTTGGGAGGCTGAGGCAGGATAACTGCTTGAACCTGGGAGGCAGAGGCTGCAGTGAGCCGTGACCGTGCCACTGCACTCCAGCCTGAGCAACACAGTGAGACTCCGTCTCAAAAAAAAAAAAATTATTTTTTTGACTATACTTACTCAATCACTCTATACCAGGCACTGTGCTAAGTTCTTTAGATAAACTATATGCAGACTCTCATTTCATCGTCACTACTTTTTTTTTTTTTTTGAGATGGAGTCTTGCTCTGTCGCCCAGGCTGGAGTGCAGTGCAGTGGTGCAATCTCAGCTCACTGCAAGCTCCACTATCCGGGTTCACGCCATTCTCCTGCCTCAGCCTCCCGAGTAGCTGCGACTACAGGCGCCTGCCACCACGCCCGGCTAATTTTTTTTGTATTTTTAGTAGAGATGGGGTTTCACCGTGTTAGCCAGGATGGTCTCCATCTCCTGACCTCATGATCCGCCCGTCTTGGCCTCCCAAAGTGCTGGGATTACAGGCATAAGCCACCGCACCCGGCCTACTTACTCAGTCACTCTATACCAGGCACTGTGCTAAGTTCTTTAGATAAACTATATGCAGACTCTCATTTCATCGTCACTATAACTTTCTAAGATATGTGCTGTTATCTGCATTTTTCCATGAAGAAACTGAGTCTGTGCTCTTCTATACTGCTTCTCAATATATAATAATGCATACCTGAAGGAAGGTTCTTAAAACAATTCAAATATCAGTAAATCTTCACTACATACTTCTCCTTCAGAATTTAAAAAAAGAAACTAAGATGTCAAACATTAAACGTTTCCCTCTAAAATCTCTATCAACAAATAAATATCCAGAAAAGTTTACTACTTAGTAACAATCTTTGTTTATATTAAGACATATTTTACCAATAAGAATAAACAGTTCATCTAATAAGATTTTAATCACCAGAAGACAATTTAGATTTTACTTATGTGCTTATGAGATCATTTTAAAAATTCCAAAAATGAATACAAAATTTCTTGTTCTAGACATTTTAAGAATACAACTGATACTGAGTTAGGAGGACACTTTAGAATGGGAAAGAATTCTATCTGCTATGTCCAGTATGGTAGCCACTAGACACATGTGGCTATTTAAACTTAGTATTAAAAGCTAAATCAAATAAAATTAAAAATTCAGCTTATTAGTCACACATGTAAACGCTTAATGGCCACTGGACCATACTGGGTCCAAACATACAAAGATAACATATAAAGATGTAGGGCACTTGAGGTATAAGACAATTTATAGGGTCAAGTAATTGTTAATGGAGATATAATAATTTCCAATTTTTTTTCTGTAGAGCTAATCATGTTGCAGACAGACAAACAGAAATTGTAGAACTTCTCTGAAAGGAGAATAAATTCAGAAAAGGAAGATTAGATTGGGCTCTAGGAAGCTAAATAGAGTTGAAATCTCAAAGGAAAACTTTCTGTGAATAGAGACTATAAAGACAGCGGTTTAGACCTCAGATCAAATTCAGTGGGCCTGGTGCCAATATAAAAATGAACACCAAATCTATATAGGCCTGCAAGTGGAAGTGGTACAGACTAAAAACTGCTGACTGATAAGAAAGGTTGAGAACCTTAATTTTTGAGGGCAGAGGAGGAAAGTAACATATGAAAGAGAAGTAAATGAGTAACAGTACCCAAAGACTGATTCTCCTTTACAGAATAACACAAGGAAGTAATCCAAAAGGAAGAAAGCCTAGCCTGATCAGAGCTAAATTGATCAACATGGGAACTGCTCATTAGAATTTCAGGTATATGATAAGGAAGAGCCACTTTATAAATCAGAAGTAACACTGTAGACACAAGAATCTTCTAATCACAATGGAGAAGAACGTACACAATGTATATAAGTCGACCCAGAAAATGAGCACAATAATAAGCCTTTTTTTTTTTTTTTTTTTTTTTTTTTTTTTTTTTTGGAAACAGGGTCACACTCTGTTGCCCAGGCTGGAGTGCAGTGGTGCGATCTTGGCTCACTGCAGCCTCGATCTCCCAGGCTCAAGCGATCCTCCCACCTCAGCCTCCCAAGGGTACCACCAGGCCACCAGCCACCATGCCCGGTTAATTTTTGTAATTTCTACAGAGATGGGGGTTTCGCCATGTTGCCCAGGCTGGTCTCAAACTCCCGCACTGACCTCCCAAAGTGCTGGGATTAGAGGCATGTGCCACTGCAACTGGATGCTGAACACTTTCTACCAAAAGAAATTGAAGTTACTTACCACTGGGTTGAATTTATCTCCCTGATGTTTCTAAATTGAGCCAACATTCTATGGAAAGCAAAAAAAGAACCAAAATTAACAATAAAAACAGATCTTTATGACTTTAAGGAACTTCTCTTTAAATATCTAATTTATAAAAAAGTTAAATTAAACTTCTCAAAAATTAACCTCTGTAAACTGAAAATAGTTAAGGCCAAATAGTCAAACCAAAATATTTGCCTCTTAAAAACACACACACACACACATATTTACTAGCTTCTAAATAAATGACTAGCCTTTTTTTTTTTTTTTTTTAAGAGACTGGGTCTCACTCTGTCACCTAGGTTGGAGCCCAATGGCACAAACATGACTCACTTCAGCCTCAAACTCCTGGACTCAATCAATCCTCCCACCTCAGCCTCCTGAGAAGCTAGGACTACAGGTGTATACCACCATACCCAGCTAATTAAAAAAATTTTTTTAGAGACAGGGTCTCACTATGTTGGCCATGCTGGTCTTGAACTCCCGGCCTTAAGCGATTCTCCCACCTCAGTCTTCCAAAGTGCTGGGATTACAAATGTGAGACACTGCACCCAGCCAAATGGCTATCTTTATAGTGGATAGTCTTCATACATTTATAAACTCTTGAGAGCCCTCATTATATAAATACTCTTTCACCTACCATTAAAATGCCATTAATTTGAACTTACTGAGAAATAATTTTCCAAGCAAATAAACTCGAATGGCCAATTATACTTTAGTAATTTTTCATAGTTCTACGTGGCAGGCACTGTTAGCTGTTTATGGGATTTATTTTCCCTTCTAAGATTTTTTTTTTTCTTTTTTTGGAGACGTTATCACTCTGTTGCCCAGGCTGGAGTACAGTGGTACAATCTCAGCTCACTGCAACCTGCACTTCCTGGGTTCAAGCGATTCTCCTGCCTCAGCCTGCCGAGTAGCTGAGATTACAGGCGTGCACCACAACACCTGGCTAACTCTTTATTTTAGAGAGACGGGGTTTTGCCATGTTGGCCAGGCTGGTCTCAAACTCCTGACCTCAAGCGATCCAACCACCTTGGCCTCCCAAAGTGCTGGGATTACAGGTGTGAGCCACCATGCCTGGACTTTTTTTTTTGAGACAGGGTCTTGCTCTGTCACCCAGGCTGGAATGCAGTGGCACAATCACAGCTCACTTCAGCCTCAACCTCCTGGGCTCAAAGGATCCTCCTGCCTTAGCCTCTTGAGTGGCTGGGACTATAAGCGTGCACCACCACACCCAGCTAACCTTTTCTTTGTGTGTGTGTGTGTGTGTGTGTGTGTGTGTGTGTGTGTGTGTGTGTGGAGACAGTGTCTCACTATGTTGCCCAAGCTGGTCTCAAACTCCTGGCTCAGCAATCCTCCCACCCAATTCAGCCACCCAAAGTGCTGGGTTTACAGCTGTGACCTGGCCTTCCTTTCAAGACTCTAGATTATTCAGGGCAGTAAGGGGCCCAGCTCAATTACCACTTTTGAGTTTCCCATGCCTGGAGGGGTAAACAAGAAATGGGTAACACAGTGAAAATCAAAGACTTATATTCTGAAGTCTGCTTTGGGGGTGAAGTGCCGGTTAATTCTGGAAAAACATTCGCTTTCCTGATAAATGGGAGCAAATACGTCTGACACCACCACTCTCCCATTTTTCTAGCCTTGTATGTGTGTACACAGTATCTAGTGCTGCAACAACCATCCTATTACCGTTAAGTCAACAAGCATGAGGATTAATAACCAGCCAATAAATAAGACTGACAGAGGAAACAGCATTGCTGAGCAGCTGAATTAATGCTAACTATTCTCTATTTCTGGATTTCTTGGTATGTGGGAAAACTAATTCCCTTATTTGCTTAAACTATTGATATGTTTTCTGTACTTGCAGCCAACACATTCCAAAGTGAGACAGCCTAAAACAAAAAATAATACTCTTAATAAAAAGTACATACATCATAAATCATCTTTTTCTTAAAAACTCAGAGTAATATCTATTTATGTGTTTCAGAATTTCAGAACTGCCCTAAATACATCAAACTATTTGTTGCTATGCCAAATGGTATAGGACTAACGTGTTTAACGTGTGTGTTTAATGTTCTCTAAGAATTCTACATATACGGCATGCCACAAAAAACAACAACAACAACAAAGCTGTGTGTACAGCAAGCAAAGTTGGCCACCAAATCTTCTGTCACTCATACACACTCCCACAGACATGACAGTCTGGTAGAATGGAGCTGCCACTAAACTGAAATGGAGTAAGACCATGGTAGGAGCAAGGCAGAGAGAAGAGAGATGTTTGTATTCAAAAACTTTACTTTGAAATACTTGAAAGGTATCTGAGTAGGACACTGAGTAAGCAGCTGGATATAGGCATTCAGAGATGTGGGAAGAGATCCAAGCTGTGGATATAAATTTGAAAGTCATCTGCTTATAGATGATATTTAAAGCAATGAAATTAGATGAGATCATCAAGGGCAGGAGGGCAGACAGAAAAGAGAACAGGTTCAATGGCTGAGCCCCAAAACATTATAGAAGACCAGCAAAGGACACTGAAGAGAAGCAGTCAAGTGAGGCAAAAGAAACACCCCACCCCAAGAGAAAAAGTATGATATTCTAAAAGCCAGGGGGAAAAAAAAATGTTTCAAGGAGGAAGATGTTAGCAACTCTGTTAATAAGGACTTAGAATGGCCACTGTCTATTAATGTGAAAGTCATTGACTATCTTGACAAAACCACCTCCAGTTGGTGGGGCAAAACACTATTTGGAAGGGATTCAAGAAAGAACAGAAGAACTAGAATCAACAACTCAGGTAGTTTTGCTATATAAAACATCAGAAAAATCAAGTAGTTGCCAGACCCGAATATGAATGAAGAGATCCAACAGCAGATTTGTAGGCAGATAGATAGAAATAATCTAGTAGAGAAAGAGAGGAGCTCATGGATAATTTTCATAAGTAGGATTTGGGCAACCATTCATAGACTGCCCTAGTAAACTCTGCCACCAATTTAGAAAGCTGCTCATGAAGAAGAAAAACAAATCTTGGCTGTAATTGCAACTAGCTAGTTAATATTCACTCGTTATTTTTGAAAAATACAGATACTATACCCTCTCCCTAGAGATTCTGATTTAGTAAATTAGGTACAGTATAAAACTCAAAATTCTTTGTCTTAAACAAAATGTCGGGCCGGGCGTAGTGGCTCACGCCTGTAATCGCAGCACTCTGGGAAGCTGAAGCAGGTGGATCACAAGGTCAGGAGATTGAGACCAGCCTGGCCAACATGGTGAAACCCCATCTCTACTAAAAATCCAAAAATTAACTGGGCGTGGTGGTGTGCACCTGTAATCCAGCTACTCAAGAGGCTGAGGCGAGAGAATTGCTTGAACCCGGGAGGCGGAGGCTGGAGTGAGCCAGGATCACGCCACTGCACTCCAGCCTGGGCGACAGACTGAGACTCCGTCTCAAACCAACAACAAAAAAATGTCATGTGATTCCTTTTTCCAACACAGTTTCAACAATAATCAATGCATGGTCAATCTTATTTCATCCATACCACAGCCACTATTATTTAGCCTTCCCCATCCTCTACTTGAGATTATTTTGACAGAAGTCTCAGTTTGAGAATTACTACAAAAATTGAAAAGTAAAATCACTATAAAGTTTTTTTTTTTTTAATATAGCACATTTTCTGTTTACCTAAAGAGATCACAAGACATACCTGGCTAGATTTTTTTTTTTTTTCAGTGAGCAATAAAGTTTAATTAACCAGTACTGCAAGGTCACCTTCATGGATTAGCATCCCGCTGTGAGCTGAAGGACTGAACAAGGTGAAGCACAGGCTAAACCCATCCCTCCATGCTCCCCACTGTGCAGATGGGCTTACTGAGGCTCCAGCATACACTGCTTGCTCAGCACTTTATCTATTTCAGGCCAAAGTGTCAGCAGAACTGATACCCACAGGGCATCCAAGTCCACATCCAGACCCAGTTCCCTCTGCGGCCATCTCTTAAACCGAGCCACTGACTGCTGATGGTGAGTTCCCCATCATGGGCTGCACTGAGGGTGCCAGAGGACTGGCTAGGCATGCAGCCTGGTGGGTATGGAGTGAAGGGGATTTGGGAGTGGCATCTAGAAGGTCAGCATGAGGGGCAGAGAGGAGAAAGAGAACCCATGGCTTGCAGCCAGCAGGGGAAACGGACCCAGTGCACAGACAGGGCCCCTAGTGAAGCCCATCCAGGCCAACTGCCCTCAGTGTAGATCTGAGTGACAGGACAAGACTGATAAGTGAAGAAAATGAGAGAAGCTGAGTGGGCAGGGGCCCCACTGCCTACTGCCTGCAAGGAGGCCATGCTGGGTGTGCAAACAGAATAGCAAGTACACAAAGATCCTCACTGAGGGGGCCCAAAGAGACATGAGGCCAGAGGAGTCAGGGCCAGCAGGGCCAGCCACTCCCAACGTCAGTTATTCCTTGCCGGCCAATATGTTAGGACCAGCTGCTCCATGGAGACGATCTGGTCCACTATTTCCCAGAAACTGGAATTTGCTGCTTGGTACCTCCTCCTGGGGTAGAGCTGCCACGAGGGGAACAGGTGGGAGAAGGGCAGCTGGCTGGGGGACAGTGGCTCCCGGGTGTGCACTAGCATCTGCCACATGTGCACCATGATGCTGGGTTCATATGTGCTGCCCTGGGAGCTCAAGCACCTGGCCCTTTCTCTGTGCAGGGGGACTGGGGCGCACCACAGTCACCCAGGTCCTCCCCTCGTCATCCTCATAGATGCCAGGCCTCCAGATCCACAGACAGTTGAGGGGGTGCCCTGAGATGCGGAGAAGCTTCAGAGGCCATGGCAACACTGCACTCTGGGGTCGCCTCGAGGCGCACATGTATACTCGGCTGGATTTAAGAGCAATCTTATGTGGTGCAATATTTCATTTTGTAAAAATGTAAAGCAAAGCCTCCTCAGGCATGCCCACACCTATTAGATGGTATTTAGTGGTTGTGTAAGATCATTTAGTTTAATCATAGTTATCACAATGTTGCTAATCTGTATTTGGTATATTTGTGCTTAGTTCCAAGGCATTTTATGAACATTATTAACCCCTTACTGATAAGTACATAAATAGTAAACAATTAAAATAATAATATGAAAAAGAATAAAGATAGGAAGGTAAGAAGAGTAAAAAGTTTTTGAACTTATGTAATGAAAAAATTATAAACACTGTGTAAGAGCGTTTTAAGGACAATAGTCAAAAACTAAATATGTATAAAATGTGATATGCCTACAACATATACAAGAAATAAGGAAAAGATGCTGATGGCTAGATGATACTTATAACTAGAAGATCAACATCAATGTCTGGTCCCATTAGCCTAATTCTAATCGAGAAGAAAGCTGGGTGTTTTTTTTAATATGAACAGTGTTAAAATTTTGTATTAAACTATAGTTAGCCTAAACATGTCTAAAAATTTATTACTGTGCAATTAAGTGGTAGACATATACACTGAAGTTACCAAGGAATCCTTACATTTGCAAAATTTTCCATTTTTATATTTTTAGATACAATTTACATAATGAACACATTCTAAGAGTATAGATGATAGAGAAATACAATCATATAACCAGCAGGAATCAAGACATGTAACATTTCCATCACCCTACAAAGTTCACACTTGATCCTTCCCAGTCAACATCCTGACCAAGACAGTCTGTCCTGAATAAAAGTACATTTGTGTACAAGCGTTATAAGAACACAGGCTTCTGTTCTCATAGGTAAATATATGGGAATGAAACTGCTGGGTCATAGTCTATAAGTAATTTAATTCTATTCAAAACTATTGTCTTACAAAGTGGTTTTATTAGTTAACACTCCCAGCAAAGAGAATTCCAATTACATTCTCACCAACACTTGGCACTGTCAGTCTTTCTTAATTTTAGCCTACGTAATTGCAGTATCTGGTTTTTATTTTGCATTTTTCTAATTACAAATGGCATTGAGGAGCCTTATCTTTATCTAGATCTCACTTTGATGAGACAGATCATCAAGCCTCATACTCTAATGGAATAAGACTTTTGGAGAAGAGTGATCAAATTTTGTATATGAGAGGAAGGCAAATTATTGTGATCGAGAGTACACTGTGTTGAAAGACAATTCTCCACAGACATTTCACATTCCTGCATGTTCTCAGTTCTCTAAGCAATGTCATTTACAAAGGTGTTTGTATAGAGACATTCTAGGATAATAACACTAAGCAAGATTCAGAGAGTCCACCTTCCCCTCCCCAGAAAAGATTTGCTTATACTCCAGAGGAGAGGATGGACAGGTTACCAGTAAGCTCAGGTTTTCCAATTTGGGGTTCTTCTCCTGTAACGTACACTACTGCATGAGCAGGTATTACAGGACTTTCAGTACGTCACCCTGTGAAGATTAAGGCTCAAAGAACTGACACAAGACATTGCTCTAGTTACTGCTTTTGTGGTAATAATCTCTCTTTGTCTCTAATCTAAAGGTATTCTGTTTTCTGGCAGGCTTAACTTTTTAGTTTGTAAACAGGGTAAAATCTCAGACTTCACTATTTCTGACTTAACCACTGTAGACTGAAAAACATGGCCAGAATGTTTTACACCACCTAAAATCATGAGATAGAATCTATTTCCCCAACCCCATGAATTTGGGCAGGCCTTGTGACTTGTTTACATCAACTCAATGCAGCATAAGTTTTGTTGGGCAAGTGACAGTCCCTATGCCTCACGATTTGCAAAGTCCACCTTTACCTTCTTTGAATGTTGCCCTGAGAACACAATGCCACAAAGAAGCCTGGGATAAAAGACCACATGCTGTTTCACATAATTCAGAGAAATAGTCAACTGCTGTCGTTTTAAGCCACCAAGTGGTTGAGAGATTCTTAACACAGAAACAGTTACCTGAAACAATTGGTTTTTGTTGTTTAAAAATAACTAAAACAAAATTTTTAAAGTTATTTCCTTTTTATCCTTGTAACAGCTACAGAATCTGTACCATAAGCACCTCCCTCATTTTTTATACCAGTAATCTGCAGATTTTTTTATTCCCCTCAGTCAATCTTGCTAGAGGTTTATCAATTGTATTGATCTTTTCAAAGAGGAAATGTTATATTTTGTTCATTTTCTTAGAATATGCTTTCTATTTCATTGATTTCTGCTTTCTTCTCTATATCTTCTGCCTTTCACTTATTCTGAATTTCTTTTTCTGTCTTTAGAATAAAACTTTCTAATCCTTGTTTCTTCATTAAAGATATAAATTATCCGAGTACTACTTTAATAATCTAAGCGCTGCATTTAATAATTTTGATGTTGTCTTTTGCTGAATTTATTTAATGTCCTTTCTAATTTTCCATTTGATTTATTCATTTACTGATGGGTTGTTCAAAATTGACTTCCTTAATTTCAAAATATTTGGTAATCTACCAAACCTCATTTCGTTACTGATTGCTGTGTAATTCCAATGCGGTCAATAGAACAGTACTATCATTTCAAGCCTTTGAAATATGTTGAGACTTTTGACGGCCCCACATAATTCTTAGTGAGAGGTTCCACTCATGAATGTCACATACTGCATCTCTTGCATATAATGTTCTACAAATGTCAATTAGATAAAATTGGTTGACAGTTGTGTTCAAATCTTCTATAGCCTTACCAATTTATGGCTTTTTCTGTAAGTTATTGAAAAGTATAGGCATCTCTTAACC
Organism: Symphalangus syndactylus; assembly: GCF_028878055.3. Classification (NCBI taxonomy): domain Eukaryota; kingdom Metazoa; phylum Chordata; class Mammalia; order Primates; family Hylobatidae; genus Symphalangus; species Symphalangus syndactylus. The sequence goes on from NC_072440.2 coordinate 33,695,669, forward strand.
ATAGTTGTAAATTTGTCTATTATTTCATGTATGTTGGAGGTCCATTATACAGTGAATAGATATTTAGGGCTCCTATCTTCTTGGTGAATGGATCCTTCTTCTCACATTACAAGGCTTTTTTTTTCCTGCTAGTAATCATTGTCTTTTAGTATTTTGCCTGATGTCACGATAGCCATAGGAGCTTTCTCCTGATTAGTGTTAATATGGTATATATTTTCCATCTATTACTTTTAACCAAATGTCTTTACATTTCAAGTACCCATTTGTAGGAAGCATAATGTTGGGTCTTTTTAGAAATCAAATTTGACAATTTCTATGTTTTAATGGTGGGCTTAGATCTTTCATATTTTATGTAATTATTGCTATGACAGAACTTAAAACTATCACATTATTGTTTATTTTTGCTTTGTTTTTGTTTTTTTTTTTTTTTTGAGATGGAGTCTTGCTTTGTCACCCAGGCTGGAGTGCAGCGGCATGATCTCGGCTCACTGCAACCTCCACCTCCCAGGTTCACGCGATTCTCCTGCCTCAGCCTCCTGAGTAGCATGGACTACAAGCGCCCGACACTGCACCCGACACCACACCCAGCTAATTTTTGTATTTTTAGTAGAGACAGGGTTTCCCCATGTTGGCCGGGCTGGTCTCGAACTCCTGACCTCAAGTGATCCCCCTGCCTCGGCCTCCCAAAGCACTGGGATTACAGGTGAGCCACCACACCCAGCATCATATTTATTTTCTATTTGTTCTTTGTTCCTCTTTTCTTACCTTCTAATAAAGTTTTCCTTTTACTCCATTTTATCTCCTTTTATGGACTTTTAGCTATCCTACATTTTTGGTTGCTCTAGAAATTACAATATGCATTCTTCATTCATCATAGCCCATTTTCAATGATATTACACCATTTCACATATAACCTAAGTACTATAAAAGAGTAGGCGTATATTTACTTCCATCTTTTATGCTGTCTTATATTTTACTGATACATACTATAAATTCGATAATACATTGTTATTTTTGGCTTTGTGCTATCCACTGTCATTTATATAAATTTAAAAACTAGAAAATAAACTTTCGTATTTATTCACACATATACCATTTCCTTCTGTCTTTATTTCTTATCATAGAACTGCTATTAAGGCTATTTGATCAATTTTTTAAATTTAATATACTCTATTTTCCAGTTCCAGAATATGCATTTGGTTTTTTGGCACGTCCATTACTCACCTGAAATACTCAATCCCCCATATATTATCCTGCCAATTGCCTTAATGTTCTTTTTCTCCTAATTCCAATAATTCGGTCATCTATAAGCCTATACAATCACCCTTTTCCATGTCTTTGTATGTTTCATATATTTTATAATATTCTAGACACTGTAAGGTAATAGTCAGAAATTCAGTATAATTTTTATTCATCTGGTTTGCGGGTTTTTTTCCAGACAGGGTCTCAGTCACCCAGGCCGGAGTGCACTGGCACAACCTCAGCTCACTGCAGCCTCAACCTCCCAGGTTCAAGTAATCCCCAACCTCAGTCTCCCAAATAGCTGGGACTACAGGCATGCACCACCACCACAGTCAGCAGTTTTTTATTTTTTGTGGAGACGGGGTCCCACTATGTTGCCCAGGCTGGTCTTGAACTCCTGGGCTAAAGCAATCCTCCTGCTTCCACCTCTCAAAGTGCTAGGATTACAGGCATAAGCCACCACGCCCCACTATAATATTGTTTTAAGTGTTATTTCCCAGGGAGTGTAAGGTCCTTCTACTTCTCCCAGGATAAAGGTTGGAAATTCAGATTTCTAGTAGAGTCCATTTGAGCTGGCAGCAGCTTTAATTAGACTCAATCGATCTGTCATCAGCCCAAATCCCAACCTCCCCATCACCAACCCACAGCCACCTTTTCGATCTTGTCAAATCTGAGGTAGTAGAAGCTTGGGTTGCAGTTCCAAATATTTTTTGGTTCAGTTTACCTTCAGATTCAAGTCCAACAGGGTCCCAAATTCCAAGCACTCCTTGAATTTGCAGGACTACATGATTTCTCTATGCTTTCAATCCTCTCCCCTCCTGCGACTTCTTGGCAAAATGTAACAGGGAAAGACAGACCCAAGTATCATGTTTAATTATTTGATTTTTGCCTTTGAGGCTCTGTCAGAGTCCCACATCTTCCCTAAAGCCCACACTGTCATTCAAGGATCCTAACTCTTGAATGCTTTTATCCTATCCCTTCAATGTCTCTCCATATTATCCACCTATACTGATACCAGGCACCTGCCCCCAGGCAGGCAAAATGCCACATTCACCTACACAGAACTCTTGTTATTTCTGAAATTCAGATCACTAAGGCTTCCTTGAGTCCACCAATTTTTGCTAGCCCTATTTTATAAAGTGTAGGTCAAGGCAGAAGAATCTGTGGAATCCTCTTCCATCTCAGTGTAGCAGGACTGATGTAACTTAGGAAACAAGGGAGCCTCAATTTTTTTTCAAGAGAAAAAGTTGTTCATTCCACAATTAGAAATACGACTACAAATGCAAACATCTCAGACAGAATTAACCATGAAAAACTGACATTAGACCATTCTATAATCTGAAGGAAAAGGTGGGAGAGAATGAGGAAAGAAAACAGCTCAATATGGCTCATAACAATACCTGGAAAAGGTGAAACTGCATAAAATAAAGACTGGAAGTCTGTGGGTAAATTTCACCTGTTCCTAGCATAGAGTTGACTTGGCTATTTTCAACAATAGGTCAATAAAAGGTGTGCAAGAAGACATTTGTGACAATATGGATCACAAATATGTATATTCACAAAGCTGTTGCTTAATATGACAGGGAAATTAAATCATGACATTGTTTCAAACCTAGAAATAACTTTCTTGTATAATCTTTCTTTTTTTGGGTGAGACAGTCTCATTCTGTCACCCAGGCTGGAGTACAGTGGTGCGATCTCAGCTCACTGCAACCTCTGCCTCCCGGGTTCAAGCAATTATCATGCTTCAGCCTCTACAGTAGCTGGGATTACAAGTGTATGCAACTACATATATTTAATTTTTGTATTTTTAATGGAGATAGGGTTTCACCATGTTGGCCAGGATGGTCTCAAACTCCTGGCTTCAAGTGATCCAAGCACCTCAGCTTCCCAAAGTGCTGGGATTATAGGTGTAAGCCACTGTGCCCAGCCTCTCATATAGTCTTGACTGGATTCTAAACTCTTCCCCATAAGATACGATCCTGTAGCAGGATTAATTTCCCCACAGGTATTCCATCACTTCATTTCCTCATGTTTATGTCTATGCCAGAGTAATTCCCAATCACCTTTGTTTCTCCTAGTAACTTGTAACAACTTCTTTTCCTCCATGAATTCATTATGCATGACTTAGGGAGCCCTAAATGGAAACAGAAAAAGGCAGTCAAATTAACTAGAAAGAACCCTAATTATGATGGGGAATATTAAGTCTATCCTTACAAAGAGAAACAGTCTAAAATACTCTAAACTGATTGTGACCACACACAGCAATATGCTATACCAAAGCAGGTGTATTTTTTCTCTCATCTTAAAAAAGAATCTCTTCTGAAACCACATCTCTCTCTACAGCTACCAACCCATTACTCTACTGCCTTTTACAGAGAAATTCCTCAAACAAGTTGTCCACATGCACTGACTTCAATTATTCTATCAAGTGTTCCTAAATCCACTCCAATCACACTTTGTCCCCATCATTTCAAGAAAAACTGTTCTTAAAACATCTAAATTCAATAGACAATCTGGCCAGGCGCAGTGGCCCACACCTGTAATCCCAGCACTTTGGGAGACCAAGGCAGGTGGATCACTTGAAGCCAGGAGTTCGCGACCAGCCTGGCCAACATGGTGAAAGCCCGTTTCTACTAAAAATGCAAAAATTAGCCAGGCGTGATGCCGGGCACCTGTAATTCCAGCTATTCGGGAGGCTGAGGCAAGAGAATCACTTGAACCTGGGAGGCGGAGGTTACGGTGAGCCAAGACTGCGCCACTGCACTACAGCCTGGGTGACAGAGTGAGACTCCATTGCAAAAAATAAAAAAATATGGCTGGATGTGGTGGCTCACGCATGTAATCCCAGCCACTTTCGGAGGCTGAGGCAGGCAGATCACCTGAGGTCAAGAATTTGAGACCAGCCTGGCCAACACAGTGAAATCCTGTCTCTACTAATAATACAAAAATCAGCTGGGCATCGTGGCACATGCCTGTAATCCCAGCTGTTCAAGAGGCTGAGGCAGGAGAATTGCTTGAACCCAGGAGGCACAGGTTGCAGTGAGCCAAGATTGCACCACTGCAATCCACGGTGACAGGGCGAGACTCCACCTCAAAAATAAATAAATAAATAAATAAAATAAATTAAATAGACAATCTAAACTCACTTCTCCCCCTTGCTTTCTTAGTAGCATCGCTTCCCCTCACTTTACAAGTTTTCTTCATTTAGCTTCCAACACACCACACATCCTCCTAGTTTTGTTCCTATACCACTGGTCAAACCTCAGTTTCCTTTGCTAGTTGCTCCTCTTTATGCCAACCTCTTACCACATTCCTAATGATACAAAGAACATATATCCTGGCCTTCTTTTCTATATATACTCACACCTTTGGTGATCAACCAGTTTCAATTCCCGAACTCTTATCTACCTTCTAAATACTAAGTACTCTAATGACTGCTGTCTTAGTTTGGGTTCTCCCAAAAGCAATGGCTGAGGTAAGAACCTGAGTAAAAGCAATCTGTCTAGAGAATGACCTACAGGAGCAGGAAGAGTAAGACAGGGATGGAAGAAAAGCCAATATAAGGAGTAGTATACTATCAATGTCATCCCTAGAGATAACAGGGGATCAATCTAATTAAACCTCCCAAGAAGCATATAGATGGTCTCTGAAAATTCTCTCCAGATAGGATGAGACGTGAGCTTTTATCCATCCAGTATGATACAGGAGCAGCACTGCCTCTCTAGGCATTACCTCTGCCTCACTACCAATCTATGCTTGCTTTCTAATAGTCAAAGGTCACAGGACAAATAAGAAGTCTTAGACGCAAAGTTTAATAGCATTTGCATAACATCAATGGTTCTCAATGAGTGTAAGGACACCTCAGCAGGTCCACAAATGTCAAAGCTCCACATCATAATAAGTCCACTGTCAATATGCCTATTGAGAAAACTTATATACACATGGATTTTTGTTTTTGCTGCAATAAAACTCCATGGCCCAAGGGTACTCTCAAGTAGCTGGGACCACATGTGTGCACCACCACATCTGGGTAATTTTTTTAGTTTTTATTTTGTAGAGACGGAGTTTCGCTATGTTGCCCAGGCTGGTCTCAAACTCCTGGCCTCAAGTAATCCCCCAGCCTCAGACTCCCAAAGTGCTGGAATTACAGGCATGAGTCACCGCGCCTGGCCTCAGCCCACTTTTTTTTTTTTTTTGAGACAGAGTCTCGCTGTCGCCCAGGCTGGAGTACAGTGGCACGATCTCGGCTCACTGCAGGCTCTGCCCCCCGGGGTTCACGCCATTCTCCTGCCTCAGCCTCCCGAGTAGCTGGGACTACAGGGGCCCGCCACCTCGCCCGGCTAATTTTTTGTATTTTTAGTAGAGACGGGGTTTCACTGTGTTAGCCAGGATGGTCTCGATCTCCTGATCTCGTGATCCGCCCGCCTTAGCCTCCCAAAGTGCTGGAATTACAGGCGTGAGCCACCGCGCCTGGCCCAGCCCACTTTTATGTATTAGCACAATAGATTCCAAACTGATTCCTTAATTCTATTTAGTCAGCACCTAATTTTTTTCCTTAAAATCATTTATTTTACTATCTCCCTTTCCTCTTTAAAAACCTAAAAAACATTTCTTAATCCCCAAACCTCCTTAATCTATTCTCAATTTGCCTTTACACAACTTTACTACTGAATCAAATCCTTTGTTCAGGTGAGGCCTTTTGCCTTACTACTGACTCCTCATTCCACCTATCCAATTCAATACACTAATTACTTCTTTGGTTCTTTAAGTAGTATTTTAAGTGAAAGTGGCTATAAATAAAATGTTTTTATGCAGTGTGTCTACTGCCCTAGAAACTGAACCAGACCTGATGAAAAGCATGACCTGATTTGAGAATCCTAGATGTGGGTGCCACAGTGCATGAAATTCCACCATTAGTTATTTCTTCTGGTCCCTCTTCATACATCCTCTATTAAAATGCAAATTAATCTGGAAGAGACAAGGCCCTAATTTCTTTTTTTAATTTATTTTATTATTTTATTTTTATTATACTTTAAGTTCTAGGGTACATGTGCCCAACGTGCAAGTTTGTTACATATGTATACATGTGCCATGTTGGTGTGCTGCACCCATTAACTCGTCATTTACATTGGGTATATCTCCTAATGCTTTCCCTTCCCCCTCCCCCCACCCCACAACAGGCCCTGGTGTGTGATGTTTCCCTTCCTGTGTCCAAGTGTTCTCACTGTTCAGTTCCCACCTACTACATGTGGTGTTTGGTTTTTTGTTCTTGCGAGTTTGCTGAGAATGATGGTTTCCAGCTTCATCCATGTCCCTACAAAGGACATGAATTCATCCTTTTTTATGGCTGCATAGTATTCCATGGTGTATATGTGACAAGGCCCTAATTTCTTAAGGTGAATTTCTTTATAAGTTTATTCTTTCCCCTAAACTGAACAGAAGGAACAGAAATAAAAGAACCAAAAGGAAACAGAAAAAAAGGTAGGAATCGGCAAAACAATGAGAGGTCAGGTTGAAGTTCACATTTTCCTTGGGGTTAATTTAGGCTGGGAATGATTAGGAACATCAAAAACCTTCCAAAGAAAGCTAGATCACTCCCAACACCTTATTACAGCAGGATTTTCAAAGGTTAATTATTACCGCTTATAAGTAAAGCTTTAAAATACCACCACTTGATGAAAATCTTATCTTTAAAAAGTTTCACTTTTAGTAGCATTCAGGTCTATTTTAGGAATAAAATCCATAATCCTGTAAAACTATCCCAAACATCCCTTAGGTCTGAAGATTTATTTTGTAAGTGAAATAGTACAACAGATATGGAGAGGAAAAAAAGAAAAACAAAAATTTAAGCTTCTACTTAACCACACATTATTTTGAAAGTACTTAATTTTAAGTAAAAAATATTCTTTAAATTTTTCTGTAGAAACTATGGGGTGCTTACTGCCAAGTTCATTCACATACATGGCACTCCCCATCTCTCTAAGGTATTTTATGCATGTTGAAATATAATCAGAGGTCACAGGACAAATAAGAAGTCTTAGATGCAAAGTTTAATAGCATTTGCATAACATCAATGGTTCTCAGTGAGTGTAAGGACACCTCAGCAGGTCCACAAATGTCAAAAAGCTCCACATCATAGTAAGTCCACTGTCAGTATACCTATTGAGAAAACACTTATATACATATGGATTTTTGTTTTTGCTGCAATAAAACTCCATGGCCCAAGGGTGAGAGACAATCTAATATTTCAATGCTAAGAGTTTGGCAATACTAAGATGGACAATAAATATCCCCCCAAAATGACGTAGCAGACCCCCTTGGAATAGCCCCCCAATTCACAATGACTCCTCCTTTCTCTGAGAAAAGGTTACCACAAATCCATAAACCACCTTTGTACAAATGTTAAAACTGCAGCCCTTATAGGTATACGGCTTGGCAAGCAGCATGTGGAATAAGCAATCTGCACAATATAGTAGCCCTGTTGCGAGAGCTATTGTCCCATTTGAAAGGGGTGGCCCTCTAACATCTATTTTGGTACCAGGTAACACTGCCCTCCTAGATGGAGCAGACTGGAAAGGGAACGGGCACCTGACTCAAGCCAGTCAATCATTTGCTCTCTCCCCAGGATATGTAAGTGGGACTGAAAGATAGCAAGTCTGTCTCTGCATTTAGCGGAACTGTAACATCTGAAGCCATAATCTATGGAGCTGCCGCCTTCTACCATATGGACATAGAAAGAGAATGCTCATCTGAAGAGAGAAAAATAAAATATAAAATATAAAAGAGTGATGGTTTTGGATTCCTGATGGCCTTCCAGTTATTTGTTCTAATTCTTTTCTGAGACTAACTGCATTCTAGCTGTTGAGTGCCCATAAGAAACTATTACATCCTTATTACCTTATTTTTACTGGTTTCGGTTACTTTCATCCAAAGAGTCTTATTAATATACTTTACTTATACCAAAGCTTTTGAGCTGAAATCTGAAAGTTCAAATAAGTGAAAATTCAAATATAAATATGATCCTCCATTATTTTGCAAATCACTCTGTCTCTATCTTTCCACCCATGCTCAAGGGCTGTCTCTATCTTTCTACCCATGCTCAAGGGCTCAATACCTATTCTTCTAAAAAGGGAACTTTGTGTTCCAAATTTAGGAAATCTAAACCTGAAAACCTGATGCAACACAGGCTTTGAACACTGAAAAAAAAAACCAGCATGCACAAACAAGATAAATCTGCAACTGTCACAGTCACTTCTAGATACCTGGCTGCCTTTTCCATTACACCTCAACCAATTTAGATTTATCATCAAAATGACTAGACTTCATGGGCACAAAAAGGTCAAACCTAAACACTTTGGTAGCAATTCTGGACTAAAATAACCAACGGAATCAGTCAAATTAATGTTGAATGACCATATTTGGCTTTCTGATGCTAAATACAACAAATACAAATATGACAAATATGTCAGAAAGAAAACAAACATTTGATGAGTTACTACTAGGTGCTGAACACTGAAGATACAAACATAAATGGTCCCTGCCTCAAGGAGTTTCTAATTTTAGATAAAACATGATAGCCACCCAGCCCAGTGGCTCACATCTGTAATCCCAGCTGAGGCAGGAGTTGAGGCCAGGAGTTCAAGACCAGCCTGGTCAACACAACAACACCCTGTCTCTAAAAATAAATAAAAATAAAAATAAAATTAGCCAGGCATGCTGGTGTATGTCTGTAGTCCCAGCTACACTTGGGAGGCTGAGGCAGGAGGATTGCTTGAGCCCAGGAGTTCAATGCCACGATGAGCTATGATTCACGACTGCACTCAACTCTGAGCAAAAGAGCAAGAGCACGTCTTAAAAAGAATATAAAAAGTTACAAATGTGGGGAAAAAAGAGACCAAATAGTCTGGTGGTAAGGGAAACAGTCTAACAGGACAGAACAGAATATATAAACCAAAGTGTAGAATCTCTCTACATACATAAAAAAAGTAGTTAGTGTTGCCAGCAGACAAACTTCGGTAGGATAGGCTTTGAAATATATAGGAATGACGTTAGAGTAGTCAGCAGGGGGCTAGAACTTAAAAGCTTTAAATACCATACTAAGTAATATAGACTTTGGTAAGCAGCAGGTTTTTTTTTTTTTTTGAGACGGAGTCTCGCTCTGTCGCCCAGGCTGGAGTGCAGTGGCGCAATCTCGGCTCACTGCAAGCTCCGCCTCCCGGGTTCACGCCATTCTCCTGCCTCAGCCTCTCCGAATAGCTGGGACTACAGGTGCCCGCCACCACGCCCGGCTAATTTTTTGTATTTTTAGTAGAGACGGAGTTTCACCGTGGTCTCGATCTCCTGACCTCGTGATCCGCCCGCGTCGGCCTCCCAAAGTGCTGGGATTACAAGCGTGAGCCACCACGCCCAGCCAAGCAGCAGTTTTTAAGACTTATAAGCAAAGGAGGGACATAGTCTAATTTAAGTTTTAGACAGATCACTCAGCAATGCAGAGCTAAAAACAATCCTGATACTCTGTAGCCAATAATATGACTTATAAAATACGAGGGGAATGTCCCTATACCATCTCTTTCACTGCTTGGTTTAATAAACAAAAGTCATTAATAATTTAACAGTGTAGTCTTCATACTTCACCAGTTTATGTAATTTGATGTAGACAATTAAAATGTCATGCTTTCTTCTGTTGCTGATTCAATTACTTTGGGGCAAGGTAACAAAAGTGAAACAACTCAATATATGAGAACCAGGTCTTAAAAAAGAGGAACATCTGAAGCTTATCATGCTTAATATTAAAAAAAATTAATAGTAATTCCCTAAACAAAAATGGCAAAACAACTAAATCTGATTATTGAAAAATAACAATATATGACCACCTTGGAACAAACAGAACTGAAAAGCTAAGATATCTGAACAATTTAGGAAGCAGTATCTGAAACTACTGTTCCTAGAAAGCTATGTTTATATGTGGTTTTTATTTGTTTTTGCTCCCTGGGGGAGCAGGGGGTGAGTTTTAAAGTGACACAAAATCAAGCTGTGTCAATGCAACTAGTTAAAACCTGCATATTTCAACAATTGACAATATAATTTTAATAGAAGGAATTCCCAGATAACAAAAAGCCTACCAATAAATCACTGATAATTCAAAAACAATATAGCTGAACACAAAAGTAGCTGGCTTTGGAAATGATACTGCTTTACATTTGAGTCTAGATGCCACCATTTACCATTCTGTAATCCTGAACACGTTACCTCTTCAATCTCAGATTCTTTATGTTAAAAAACAAAGGGCATAAAAGCTACATTTTCGTTAGCTGCTCTAAGAAACCCAAATGTCCAACAAAAAGCCATATTAAGTGGCTTTACTTGTACTACCTTTCCCAAAAGTAACTGAATCAGCAACAGAAAACATAATTATACATAAGCTGAATAAATAATAGTTTTTCCTTTCTACTAAGGATACATAAGAGTAACTTGTTTCTTTGAAAATATTTTATATATACTATTCATCCTCACAGGTACTTTTCGTGTTCTCCTGTTTACCTGTTTTATTGGGTGTGGGGTGACCATGGCTTGCTGGCATGCTTGTTCTCACATTAGCATTTTTTTCTTTTTGCTTTATCCTCCCGAAATTGACACATTAGCATTTTTTAATTGACATATATCACAGTAGCATAAGGTCAATACTAACTCTCATTCACTAACATGCCCTTAAACACAGTATTGCATTATTTTTACTAAAAGAAAGGAAGAGACCTCTCAATCATGATATTTCCCTTCTTATTTGAAACAAAAATTTGGGAAAAGAAAGTAGTTGCTTTGTTCATCTACTTATTTATGAACTGAGCTATATAATTTCTCCAAATTTAAAAATAAAAGTAATAGGCCGGGCGCAGTGGCTCATGCCTGTAATCCCAGCACGCTGGGAGGCCAAGGCAGGTGGATCACCTGAGGTCTGGAGTTTTGAGACCAGCCTGACCAACACAGGGAACGCTGTCTCTACTAAAAATACAAAAATGAGCAGGGCATGGTGGCAGGCGCTTGTAGTCCCAGCTACTCGGGAGACTGAGACAGGAGAATTGCTCGAACCCAGGAGGTGGAGGTTGCAGTGAGCCGAGATCGGGCCACTGCACTCCAGCCTGGGCAATGGAGCGAGACATCATCTCAAATAAATAAATAATAAAACTAAAATAAAATAAAAGTAATAATGCAAGTAATTCTGCCTACCTTCCTTCTTTACTCAATAAATGTAGGTCCTGTAACGAGTTTGATAATGATGTCAATTTTCTTTTCCACAGAGCCCCTCAAAGTCTGGTAATTGCACCTTGCTGAATGCTACTCTAGCACTTAAATATATTTTCCATACAAGAGAGGCACTGAACACAAGCCAAATATATCTTATTTGATATTCAGTTGAAGAAACAGTGACTTTTTCTTGAACCTATAGAAAATCCTCATCATGCTGGACAGAGAATGCATAATGGTCTCCCCATCATGATACCTTCTATTTACACTGACTTTAGAACTTAATCCCTAACCAACAAGATGCCACTATTTTGTAGAATGAGGTCTGTGGTAGGTATAACATTTTCCACAAATTCTTTTAGACTTCTCCCCTCAAGAGGTGAAATCCTCTTCCCCGTCATTGGAATAAGAGCTAGTCTTAGTGACATGCTTCTTAAAAACAAAATACAACAGAAGTGATGCTACATGATGTCCAAGGTTAGGATAAAAAGGCTAACACAGTTGCCACATAGGCTTTTGCCCTTTTCCTTTCATCCACTTGCCCTCTGAAACCAGCTACTTGCTGTAAGGAAACTCAAGTCTTACTGAGAAGTCACAAGCAGGTGCTCTGGCTCATGGCCCCTGGCAACCATCTAACTGCAACCACAAAAGAATTTGAGCAAGAACCAACTAGCTAAGCCAAGATAAGCCCTAGACCCATGATAGGTAATAATGATGACTCTTCTTGGTTTATAATATCACTAAGTTTCAGATGGTTTATTTCATAATAAATAATTGGTATAAGGTCTGATTAACCAAAGGCATCTTTGTTGGAAGGAACAATCGTGCATTGCTTGACAGGATATGTTCTAAGAAATGCACTCTTTGGCAATTTTATCATTGTGCAAACATCACAGAGTCTACTTACAGAAACCTAGATGGTATTACCTACTACACATCTAGGCTATATGGTGTAGCCTATTGCCACTAAACTAAGAACACGTACCACATGCTGATGTACTGAATACAGCAGGCAACTGTGACACAGTGTTAAGTATCTGAGTATTTAAACATATCTAAACATAGAAAAAGTGCAGCAAAAATATGGTATGAAAGATAAAAAAAAAAAAAGCTAGTACACCTATTATAAATAGAGCTTGCAGGGCTGGAAATTGCTCTGGGTCAGTGAGTGAGTGAGTAGTGAGTGAATGTGAAGGTCTAGGACATTACTGTACACTACTGCAGACTTCATAAACACTTAGGCTACGTAAATTTATTTAAAATGTTTTTTCTTTATAATAAACCTTAGCTTATTATAACTTTGTAAACTTTTTCTTTTTAAAAAAAATCTTAACTTTTGTAGTAACACGGTGTAAAACACAAACACACTGTACAGCCAACCAGAATATTTTTTCTTTTTCTTAGAGATGGGATCTCACTATGTTACCCAGGCTGGACTCAAACTCCTGGGCTCAAGGGATCCTCCCACCTCAGCCTCCTAAGTAGTTGGCACTACCAGGCCTACACTACCATGCCCAGCTCCTATATCCTTATTTTATATGCTTTTTTCTTCCTATTTAAGAGAAAATTTTTTTTAATTTTTTAAACTTTTTGGTTAAAAATGAAAACACAAACACACACATTAGCCTAGGCCTACACAGGGTCAGGATCATTACTATCCGTCTTCCACCTCCATATCTTGTCCCACTGGAAGGTCTTCAGGGGCAACAACACAACTGGAACTGTCATCTCCTATGATAACAATGCCTTCTGCAATACTTCCTGAAGGTCCTGTCATGGGATGATTTACGGTTACCTTTTTTTTTTTTTTTTTTTTGAGACAGTTTCACTCTTGTTGCCCAGGCTGGAGTGCAAGGGTGCGATCTTGGCTCACCACGGCCTCTGCCTCCTGGGTTCAAGCGATTCTCCTGCCTCAGCCTTCCCAATAGCTAGGATTACAGGCATGCGCCACCATGCCCGGTTAATTTAGTATTTTTAGTAGAGACAGGGTTTCTTCATGTTGGTCAGGCTGGTCTCAATCTCCTGACCACAGGTGATCCGCCCACCTCGGCCTCCCAAAGTGCTGGGATTACAGGCGTGAGCTACCATGTCTGGCCTACCTTTTTATATGGAGGAGCACACTCAAAGATAATAAAAGTTATCATACAGTAAATACATAAACCAGTAACAGTTGTTTACTGTCATTGTCAAGTACTGTGTACTGTACATAACTGTACTATACTTTTATACAACTGGCAGTGCAGAAAGTTTGTTTACACAAACATCAACACAACCCCATGAGTCACGTAATACACTATAAAATTATGACAGCTATATCACTAGGGAATAGATATTTTCCAGCTTAATTATGTTATGAAACCAACATTGTTTATACAGTCTATCATTGACCAAAATGTCATTATGTGGCACATGACTGTATATTAAACAATTTTACAGAAAATGTTCAACTCGAACGTAATTTCACATGAGAACATATACAGAAAAAGCCTAACATACCTTGTTATAGTAGAGGTTAACTGCACCGTCATTTTATTTGCATGTGATGATGCATCAACGGACACTATTTGATCCCATGGATTTATCAAGAGGATACAGGCATGAATAAATATATACAAGATGTCTGGGCTTAATGAGCTTACATTCCAAGAAGGAAAAAACAATAGTAAATGATAAGGAGAATTCAGATTGTGTTATGTGCCATGAACCAAAAACATATTAAGGGGAGAGGAATCAGAGGAAGAGCAACTTCAGACAGAGTGAACAAGAGAAATCTCACTGAAGGTTAAACTTGATAAGAACGGGGCCAGGTGCAGTGGTTCACTTCTGTAATCCCAGCACTTTGGGAGGCCGAGGTGGGCAAACCACTTGAACTCAGAAGTTCAAGATTAGCCTGGCCAACATGGTGAAACCCACCTCTACTAAAAATACAAAAATTAGCCAGGCATGGTGGCACATGCCTGCAGTCCCAGCTACTTGAGAGGCTGAGACAGGAGAATCGCTTGAACCTAGGAGGCGAAGGGTGCAGTGAGCCAAGATCGCCCACTGTACTCCAGCTCGGGCAACAGAGTGAGACTCCATCTCAAAAAAAAAAAAAAAAAAAAAACAAATCTGGTAAAAACAGCCTGTCATAGATCTGGAGAAAAGCAATCCAGCCGAAAGAGAAGGTATAAATGCCTGGATGTGGGAACAAACACCAGTGTGACAACCGCATAATGAACACAGAAACAATTATGTAAGATGACATCACAGAACCCAAACAGACCGAGTACCCACCTTATAAATCATAATAAGCAGTTTACATTTTAAGCAGTTTATTTTATTCTAATCACAATGAGAATTCTTTACAGGGTTTTAAACACGAAGAGTAATATCTAATTTAAGTTTTTAAAAGATTGTTCTGGCCAGGCACAGGGGCTCACACCTGTAAACCCGGCACTTTGTGAGGCCGAGGTGGGAGGATCACTTGAGGTCAGGAGTTCCAAACCAGCCTGGCCAACATAGTGAAACCCCATCTCTATTAAAAAAAAAATACATACACACACACACACACACACACACACACACAAATTAGCTGAGCGTGGTGGCCCACGCCTGTAGTCCCAGCTACTTGGGAGGCTGAGGCAGAATCGCTTGAACCTGGAAGGCAGAGGTTGCAGTGAGCGGAGATTGTACCACTGCACTCTAGTCTGGGCGACAGAGCGAGACTCCATCTCAAAAAAAAAAAAAAAAAAAAAAAAAAAAAGGTTGCTCTGGCTGCTGTATTGAGAAAGAGCTATAGAGAGGCAAGATTAATGTAAATGTCTATAGTACCTGAAAATCAATGCTTCTGCACAGGATATGTGTCCTACAAACGTTGGCTATCATTATTATTATTGCTGTCATTATACACAGCCCATGTTGTTGCAAGTATCTAGTTTTCCTTCCTCTGACAAAGTATATATTCCTTGAGGATAGAATTAATTTCAGTAATCTTATACAAATGAGTATATCAGAATTATCTGAAGATTTTACCAAACTACACTGCCTGTTCTCCAACCAGCAGGATTCTGCCCCAAAAGGCTTGGGGCACAGTCAAGGTATGTACATGTTATGAGCTCCCCAGGTGATTCCAATATTGTGCCTTAAAACCACTAGTCAGTGCCATTCCTCTTCTGTATCTTCCCCGATACAACACCAAATCAATGTTTAACAGATTTCTAGAATTAATGACACATACGTTCAATTATGAAGTAGCTGCTTTGAAGCAAATGTAGTTAAGAGATTCACTACTGCTTAATTAGTTATATTTCAGGCCTCAAACAATCAGAGCTATTAACCCTCACCTAAATCCATCTAATGCTAGAGTTTCATGGAACCCGACTTTCAACTTGAAAGAAAATAGTCACACCGGCCAGGCGCAGTGGCTCACGCCTGTAAATCCCAACACTTTGGGAGGCCGAGGCAGGCGGATCACGAGGTCAAGAGACCAAGACCATCCTGGCTAACATGGTGAAACCCCGTCTCTACTAAAAATACAAAAAATTAGCCAGGCATGGTGGTGGGCGCCTGTAGTCCCAGCTACTCCGGAAGCTGAGGCAGGAGAATGGCTTTTATATTTAATACTCCAGGAGGCGGAGCTTGCAGTGAGCTGAGATCGCACCACTGCACTCCAGCCTGGGCGACAGAGCGAGACTCCATCTCAAAAAAAAAAAAAAAAAAAAAAAAAGAAAATAGTCACACCAAAAACGCAAATCACTTAAAAAAAAATGAAATTTCTCTATATTAAAATTTCACTACCAAATACAACTCAGCAGTGGTATCTGCATTTGTAAAGTAACAATACATTCTCATTTATTTTCCCTAAGAATTTCATGTAAAGTAGTTTTTTTTGTTTTTCTTTTTGAGATGGAGCTTCGCTCTGGTCGCCCAGGCTGGAGTGCAACGGCACAATCTCAGCTCACTGCAACCTCCACCTCCCGGGTTCAAGCAATTCTCCTGCCTCGGCCTCCAGAATAGCTGGGATTACAGGCGCCTGCCACCACGCCCAGCTAATTGCTTTGTATTTTTAGTAGAGACGGGGTTTCACCGTGTTGGCCAGGCTGTCATGTAAAGTTTTTAAAGATCAAAAGTAAACTCTAGATATAGTTGACAGAGTGATAACCTGAGAATTCCATTTGTTTGGTTGTATCCTACCTCAAAGTTGCCAATTTAATATTATTCAGTTAATAGTTTCCAAATAATAACAACCAATGCATATAGAAAACTACTTTAGAAAAGAACAAAAGAATAAAAAAGTAATTTATTCACTTTTATTTGGATGGATCTATGAGAATTATTGGTATGCAATAAAAAGCTATTCTAAAGTAGTTATTTTAATTAATTCTGTCAAAAATTTATCTTTTAAAAAGTAATCAATCACATGATGAAACTTCTGTGAATAATGGAATTATGACCTGATACTCAAATGAGACAAATGTATATTTTGTTGTTTCAAAAATTAATCTCAGGACAGACAGATCATCTGTAAAACAAAAAACCTTTAACTGGTAACTGGAAAAGTTAATATCCTATGAACAACCACTGTAAGAATTACAAATCAAAAGCATTAGACTAAATGAAACAATCCTAATTTTCAAAGTTTTAAATTTTAGAACCATCCTTAATTAGTATTACTAAACCAAACTGTTCATTGATGAATATCAGATTTAAAGAGGCTTTAATTAGAAGTGCATAGTTACACAGAGAATATTGCAGTCATGGAAAAATAATTTTTCCAGTTCAAGTATTACTTGTTTACCTTTCTAACCTCGGGATGAACCTTACATTTGAAGAAAACTGTGGGCCCTGATGAAAATTACTAAAAAGGGGGGGGAAATAATTTAAGATACTTAACTCCCCAGCATTAAATATAAAAGCAGGAATATGAAACACCTTCATTTATGAAATGTCTAAATATAAATATGCCATCATTTAACACACTATATTATAGTAACAAGCTATGGAGGTTTAGGCAGAACCATAGTATACAAATTCATTGTTTCTTCTCTCACATTGCATAAGTCCTAATATTTGATTTTGGTTATTCCACACCCAAATTACACACACACACATCTGTAAACCTGTATTTTAAACTGTGAAGCCTTATGGATGGATTCTGACATTTTTCTAGTAGCTTAATAGCCAATTTCTCCAATTTCCCAATAAAATTTTCATAGTGGCAATTTATGAAGAAAAGAAGAAACGTTGCAATCAAACACATTTTATATACATTTTGGGACACAAGTCAGGAAGGAAATCACTGACCTATAGAACTTTTGCATTCAAATGTAAAAGCACTCACTCTTGATTCTCTTTATTCAGACATCATCTTTAATATACATTATACATTTACAAATAACAATTGCTCTTCCATCCACATAGCTTTAAAAAAATGTGACATAGTCAAGCACTGTAGTAATTACTCTAACAGGCATTTCTTTCAGATATTAACTTGAAATATATACAACTTATAAGAAACCTTACTTGGTTTTACAACAACTCTCTGGTAAAAAATGTCAGACAACTAGCTTTCTGCAGCACCAAAAAGATACAGTACTATGTAAGGCACCTCATTAGTGACTCATCTGTATGCTCCCATGATACCAGCACAGGAATCATGTCAGTCAAATTGACCACTTGCTCTCAAAACCAAAAAGCACCCTCCCCAACAATGATACCTAAAATTCATCACCACACATTCTCTACTTCAAATGTGAAAGAAGTAGACTACAGAATAAGAGAACTGACAAAAAAAAGGTCATCAATAGTCATACTTAGTATTATAAAATAAAGCTGGAATTTCCTAATGGAAATAAGTCTAGATGCTCTTTATTAGACTCCCAACCCCCTCAAAAACAGCATTTTCACTAACTTTAACTGCTAGCTAATGTTAACTTACAAGTCCATGGATCAACCACAAATTAAAAACTCCTGCTCTTAATAATTACAATTAATACATTTACACTGGCAATACAGATCTACAATCTCTTATCCAAACTCTTCAGGACAGTAGATGTGTTTCAGAATTGAGAATTTTTCATTTTGGAAAATACTGCTGCAGGGAAGTATAATTTACAAATATTAACTCTGATGGGAAAAAGATATAAACAAACACCAATATCAGCCTCACATCACAGTTCAGCGTAAGTCACATTTTATCAACCAAATGAATTAGGGGAAAAAGTTCATGCCCAGGGGTGAGGCTATAGTGCCAGAACACTTGCTTGTGCATAATTAAGGCCACCTGCTCTCTTCAGGCATCCTTTTAACCGGGAGCAAAGTGAAGACAGCAAAAAAAGAGAAAAGTTCAATTTTCAGGAATTTCGGAATTTCAGAATTACACAGAAGGAATTGTGGACCTAAAACTGGGATGTTTTAAGAAGGTTTTTAATCAAAATTTTTCCCTTTTAATGGAAATTAAACACATATGGATAGGGAGGTTTAGGGAATTAAGACTGTCAGTGGTTGTCAAAAGAGTCATTTTGAAAATACATGAAAACATTTTCGTTGTCACAATGAATAGACTTGCCAAAGGCCAGTGATGGTTAATATCCTGTACCAACTTTCAAATGTCCTCCAGCCATGAAGCTGAAAAAATTTTATAATTATCTAAGCCTAGAACCTAACTATACACATATAAAGACAAAGGGACGGAGTTTTTTTACACATCAGTTTAACAGACTGTAAATTAAGGGAAGATTAAACTTGTTTCAAATTTCCCCAAGTGTTGTCTCTCCACTTCAAAAAATCTTGTCAAGGATAGCAATGCCTCTCTTAATTATAATTTGGTTGTCAATCTGCATGAGTAGCAGTTGCATTCACGAAGAGCCTACATCCAAGGGCAAAAGCATTTAATCAGTGATTCTTAACTCTGGCTGCACATGAGAATCATCTATGCCCAGGCCAACACCCTTAACCAATTAAATTAGAATTTCTAGAAGGTAGGACATAGGCATCAGTATTTTTGCTCTGTTTCATTGTTTGTTTTTGAGGTAAAGTTTACGTACAGCGAAATGCAAAGGTCTTAAGTGTACAACTGTATTGGAATAATAAACACCCCAATCAAGATACAGGACATTTCCACTACTCAGAAAGTACCCTCCTGCCCCACATCCAGTCAATGCCCCTACTTTCCACAAGCAATCACTCCTCATATTTCTAATGCTATAGCCTCATTTCTGAACTTCATATAAACGTAATCCATCATATAGTGTGTACTCTTCTGTATCTGACTTCTTTCACTAAACACAATGTTTCAGAGATTCATTCATATTCATTTCATCATGAAAAAAGTAGTTCTTTTTGATTGCAGAGTAGTATTCCAGTGTATGAATATACTGCAATTTGTTTATCTGTTCTTTTTGCTGACCGACAGCAGAGTTGTTTTAATTTGTGGACTATTAAAGCTGTTATAAATCTCCCTATACGTTTTGGGGACATGTTTTCACCTCTCTCGGGCAAATACCTAGGAGTGGAACTGATGTGGCTGTATGTTTAATTTTAAAAGAAACAGGCATCAACACTTTTTGAAGGTTCCGGGTAACTCCAATGCAAAGCCTTAACAATATTTTCTAATGAGGTCATGGCAAAGTATTCTAACATTTTTGTCTGTCACGTGTTCTTTGTTCCAGTCAAGAAAAAATTATGTTGCTTTTTCTCTTTTTAAATTCTTTGTATGGGTTGGAAGATTATACTATCTATGAATTTCACTTGAAACAGAAAAAAAGGGGCATTTAAATATATATGCTATATAAAAGGGGGCACACAGTCATAAGTATCATATGATTTGAGAACCAGATGAATTTGACTGAACCTGTCATCAGAAAAATAAAAATTTATGTGTAATTCCAATGTTGTATTCAATTTGTATTTGAGAACTATGAAGTCCATTCTCAGAATACTTACAAGTCCACGGACCAACGCCAAATGAAAATCTCCCGCTCTTATATTAAATTCTATGAGTCTTGACTTCACTTTGTGTAAGATGACCAAAGCTAGAAATCACAAAATATATTAAACTACATAAAACATATGACAAAGGACACTATCAATAGTGTTTTTAAAAGTTATGAAATTAAAGAATCTAAATATTGGCCAGGCGCGGTGGCTCACGCTTGTAATCCCAGCACTTTGGGAGACCGAGGTGGGCGGATCACGAGGTCAGGAGATCGAGACCATGGTGAAACCCCGTCTCTACTAAAAAACTACAAAAAAATTAGCTGGGCGTGTTGGCAGGCGCCTGTAGTCCCAGCTACTCGGAGAGGCTGAGGCAGGAGAATGGCGTGAACCCGGGAGGCGGAGCTTGCAGTGAGCCAAAATTGCGCCACTGCACTCCAGCCTGGGCGACAGAGGGACTCCGTCTCAAAAAAAAAAAAAAAAAAAAAGAATCTAAATATTAATACTTCTTCCAAATCAATAAGAAAAAGATGGCCTCCACAAAAAAATGAAAAAAGGGCAATAAACACATGACTCCTGAAATGAAATAAAACCAGCCAGAATATGTAAGATGCTCACCTCATCAGAAGAATTTTTAAGTGATCAAATTACCATTATTTCCATCAGATTGGCAATTAAAAAAAAACTGGTAACACCACGTGTTAGCTAGCATTATATAGACACATCTATTATCACACTCTTAGTGGAAGCATATATTAGTACAAATGTCCTCGGTGACAATTTGACAACACGTATAAAGTTAATATGTATACGCAATGTCTACTTTTAAAAATTTATCCTTAGAAAGTACAGATGCTCCTTGTCTTATAATGGGGGTTACATCCCGATGAAACATTTTCCACTTATGATAGGTTTAAGTAAAAAATGCATTTTAATACATGTAACCTATCAAACATCATAGTTTACTCTAGCCTACTTTAAGCATGCTCAGAACACTTACCTTAGCCTGCAGTTGGGTAGAATCACCCAATACAAAGCCTATTTTATAAGAAAGTGTTGAACATATCATGTACTCTACCAAATACTGTATTGAAAGTGAAAAACTGAATGGTTGTATTGGTACTCAAAGTAGGATTTCTATTGAACATGTATTGCATCACACCATCATAAAGTAAAACAATCCTAAATTGAACCATCCTAAATTGGGGACGATCTGTACTAAAAAATATACCTAGACATATGTGCCACAGTTTCACAAAAAGGGTTAAATTATAATAGCAAAAAATAATGGGAGAGGGTGCTAAATAAATATACCTAAGTAGTGACTGGTTAAATATATTCTGACTCATCCAAACAACTACATTCTAAGCTGCTTGTAATATTGTTACCATACACAAATAGCAGCATGGTTATAATACCTTAAAGAAGGCCAGGTGTGGTGGCTCACACCTGTAATCCCAGCACTTTTCAAAATCCCCGTTTTAGGTGTATTGTGGAGATCACTGGTGATACGACAATGTCATTTACAAGTGGAATTATTAAAGTCTTCACCAGAAATCCAACTCGAGCTATGTTGTGCTTCAGGGTGAAAAAATGTCGGCAGACTAGAGCAGATTCTTCCAAATGCACAACTTGTGTTCAGGTTTATATACTTTTTGTTTTGAAGGTTGAAATTTCTTTTTAAGAAATTTTTTCCTGCCAGGGGCAGTGGCTCACACCTGTAATCCCAACACTTTGGGAGTCTGAGGCAGGTGGACTGCTTGAGCCTAGGAGTTCAAAACCAGCTAGGCAACATGGCAAAACACCATCTGTACCGGAAAAAAAAAAAAAAAAAAAAGGACAAAAATTAGCTGGGCGTGGTGGCGCATGTCTGTAGTCCCAGGCTGAGGTGGGAGAATCGCTTGAGCCTGGGTGGCAAAGGTTGCAGCAAGCCGAGAAGGCACCGCCACTGCACTCCAGCTTGGTGACAGAACAAGACTCCATCTCAAAAAAAAAAAAAAAAATCACCTTAAAGAATGCTATATGATTATTAATCATCCCAGTTCAGTGAAAAGATAAGTAAATGAATGCATGCATGCACGCTATATGGGGATTTAAAAAACATCACCACTACCACCACACACACACACTCCGAAGGGCCTTCAGTTTCTGATCCCCAACTACCACCAGATTCAATAATGCAGTAGACACTCTACCACAGAGAGCATTCCTAATATCTAACAACAGCCACATTCTAACATAACATTGGACAAATGTGAACTCTTCTTGCTATACAGTGGTCTCCCCTTATTAGGGCTGAATACATTTCCAGATCCCTCAGAATATACCTGAAACCACAGATAGTGTCGAACTCTATATACACCATGTATTTTTTTTTTTTTTTTGAGAAGGAGTCTTGCTTTTTCACCCAGGCTGGAGTGCAGTGGTGCGATCTTGGCTCACTGCAGGCTCCGCCCCCCAGGGTTCACGCCATTCTCCTGCCTCAGCCTCGCGCGTAGCTGGGACTACAGGCACCCGCCACCTCGCCCGGCTAATTTTTTGTATTTTTAGTAGAGACGGGGTTTCACCGTGTTAGCCAGGATGGTCTTGATCTCCTGACCTCGTGATCCGCCAGCCTTGGCCTCCCAAAGTGCTGGGTACACCATGTATTGTTGCTCTAATAACTGAGACAGCTACTACTAAGTGACTAATGGGCGGGTATCATATATAGATATGCTAAACAAAGGGATAATTCACATCTTGCCCCGGATGGTGCATGATGGCACAAGATTTCATCACTCTACTCAGAACAGTATGCAATTTCAAACTTATGAATTATTTCTGGAATATTCCATTTAATATTTTTGGACTGTAGTTGACTGTGGGTAACTGAAATTGCAGAAGGCAAAGTCTCGTGTAAGGGAAAACCATTGTAGTTGTCACTAAATTCTAACAACTTACTGACCTGAAGTTACCTCTTGTCCGATAGCCAAAATCACCTGGGATATGAGAAAATTTTCTCAAAGAAACACATATATCAATCTATATTCTGATGTTTGTTTGCTTTTTGAGATGGAGTCCGTCACCCAGGCTGGAGTGCAGTGGCACAATCTTGGCTCACTACAACCTCTGCCTCCCAGGTTCAAGCGATTCTCCTGCCCCAGCCTCCCAAGTGGCTAGGATTATAGGCACCCGCCACCACGCCCAGCTAATTTTTCTATTTTTAGTAAAGATGGGGTTTCACCATGTTGCCCAGGCTGGTCTTGAACTCCTGACCTCAAGTGATCCACCCACCTCGGCCTCCCAAAGTGCTGGGATTACAGGCATGAGCCACCATCTCCGGCCCCTCGGAGTTGATTTTCTTTTCAAGAAGCAGATTAGAGCAATTGAGAAGCAATGCCAAAAGCTAAAAAAATTCAGTGTTTCTAATTCAGCACATACTTGGTAGACACAAAAATTCCTAAATATTCTCATTGGCCCCCATATTTGCTAGCACAATTTTCTTTAGAAAAAAATGGTTGGCATTTTTTAAAAATCCGAACCATTTTAAGACTTTTTTTTAACATAAAAGTTGTCCTAAGAATCTACGGTGCACTTTTTGTTTCGTTTTTCTTGTTTTGTTTTTATAAGATGGAATCTCGCTCTGCTACCCAGGCTGGAGTGCAAGTGGGGCAATTTCAGCTCACTGCAACCTCCACCTCCCGAGTTCAAGCAATTCTCCTGCCTCAGCCTCCTGAGTAGCTGGGATTACAGGCGCCCACCACCATGCCCAGCTAATTACTGTATTTTTTAGTAGAGACGGGGTTTCACCATGTTGCCCAGGCTGGTCTCAAACTCCTGACCTCAAGTGATCCCCCCACCTCGGCCTCCCAAAGTGCTGAGATTACAGGCGTGAGCCACCGCACCTGGCCTACAATGTATTTTTTTTTTCAGTTCTGAAAAACCTCATTCTTTGATCAAAGATATTCCTACTAAAATTGTTTCACATTCAATTTTTAAACTTTTGTGGGACATGCCAACCTCAATAAATAATCACATTTGTAGTATGTTTATCAGATAAGTGCTATATATTCATAAAAGCGAATTAACAAAAAAGAAACAGTATGAAGCAGTATTTACAGCACTATGAAAAAATCAAACTAAAACGTTACAATGTTTATCATTTTCATTAAACTGAATCCTCAAATTTTATGTACTCAGGTCCATATGTAACCAAAACTGGACTGGCAAGATTAAGTCTTACATGTAACAAAGGGCTTCCTCACTTTCTAATACAGTATAGTACTCTCATCTGTTACTCTCATCTCTTGCACAACATACTTTCCCAAGAGTCAATGCATAGACTAAAAAGACTAATTTTCACCAATTCCTACATGTTTTTCAAGCACAGGACACAACCTCTGTAACGAGAGTTGCAGCTCAGCTCTTTTTTCCTTCTCCTCTCCCCCACAGATTATTTTCAAAATTTATTACTCTTGAGAACAATCTGGGGGTGAGAGGAGAACAATCTGGGTGGGGGGTAAATTATATGCGCTTTTACTATATCGTCTCAATCAAAGACAAGCTGATTCACTCCACACATCATTATTACCCAACTGTCAGTCAGCAAACTAAACCCAGCTCGCAGCTAATGTGTTCTTTGGTCACCACAGTTTTAAAAGGGGTAGCGGATAGGGGAGTAGAGAGTGTAGGGAAACCAACATTCTGAAATCAGTAAGTTTTACCTTTTTAAAAAGAATCCAGGTCTATAATGTCGGGGGGGGGGGGGGGTCTAATTTCATGCATAGGCACAAAAGAATGTCAAATTAATGTTCTACAATCCCCCACAGCCTAAACATTCCTAGCTTATATGCAATATGAGACATGTTGGCTTATGAATGTGCCACCTCTGCTTTATATCAAAGGACTGACAACCAAAAACTATTCCCAGATAATCCATGTCTTAATATCAGTAAGCTTCTAGTTTCAAAACAACAAAGAAAAAATTCACTTGAGTGGGTTAAGTAGAACTATCAAGAAAAACTTAGGAAATAACTGATATCAAATCTCCCCACAATGTTTGTATTATATATTTTTTTGAAGCATAATAAATACCAGTTGAGTTTTCCCAAGGTATTGTGACTTGGATGACCACTGTAGTTTTCAGGAAACAGAAATGTAGCAACATGGATCCCTTAGACCTAAACAACAGTGGCTCCAGCCCCAGATTCCTCGAGTTAGGGTGTACCACTCCAGCTATACGACCCTCCCCATGAAGCAAGGAGTCTATTGCGCCAAGAGGACTTGTCTAACTGGAACACGTTTCCTCCCCTAATGCTACATCATTCTATGGGTATGCAGAACCTAAAATATCTGCCCAAACAGCCCTCAACAAGCTTCCAAAGCCTCTTTCACCAGATCAGTACTCCAGAAGGAAAACTATACCAACTAGACTGTGTATCCTTAGGCTTGAAGGGTACCAACAGACAACTGTATGCAGAGGGTGTGAACAGAGTTGAACATGTTGCTTGGGATGTCTATACAGGTCTGCCCAAATACTCTTAACTGTGGTAACGAGCAGTGGAGAAAGGAGACGCAGACAGGGCTGTGGACCAGAAGCCAGACAGTAACTTTGTACTACCACAGTCTGACACGAGAAACTCCAACAAGTCTGAAAATACTAAATTCTAACCTGGCCTCCCAGGGTCTTATTATGGTATACTTACGAAGGAAGGAGGATGAAACTTTTATTTTTTTTCTTGGCAAGTTCTTTTTTAAGATTGATTTATAACTTTTAAATTAGACATACGGTATGTGAGACTCCATTTGTACTCTTGTTCCTAGACCCACAAAAGTTAAGCGCAAGCATGTCTGAAAGGCTTATTTCTCTAAATCACCTCAATCTAAATAAAGCATTTGGATAAGATCCTTTAAGCTAATAGTATTCACTAAACTGTAAACCACAAGTTCTTTGAGTTTCAAATTAAGACAAATTAATATACAAGGTATCTGTGAAGTCAAGAAGCATAAAAAATTTTAAAGTATGCTAGCTACATATTCATATAATATGCTCATTATGTTTTTCTTCTATTTCCATATACCTTTTCAGGGAAAGTATCTCAAAGTTTAAACAGTCCAATTGTTAATCTAGGAAAAAAAAAAAGTATAACAAATACACAAGCCAGGAGCAGTGGCGCCAACCCATGGTCTCATCATAGTTGCAGTTACTTGGCAGGCTAAGGTGGTAAGATCACTTGGGGCCAGGAGTTTGAGGCTGCAATGCACCATGATCATGCCTATGAATAGCCACTGAACTTGTGCCTGGGAAACATGGTGAGAGCCCATCTCTTTAAAAAATAAAAATAAAAATTTTAGAAGTATAATACAGTATTTAACCTGTTATTCCAGACTTTGTGGATTCTCTGTAGTATATGTATGGTGCTTTTTTCCCCAGATTAATAGAATATACTGCTTCAAATTCAGCACCAGTGAAGGGGTCTGAAAGTTGGGGAAAAAAAAAAGCTAATGATTCTTTATGTGAAAATATAATGGATATAAAAATAAGAGTATCCTGTGTTTTCTGACTTTTCAGGTATACCATACAATTATACTTGGGGCCATCTGTCTGGGAGTCATCCCACAGAACATGAGTCCTAGTGTCTGAATTGTATTTACATCCTATTGGGAAAATCACACAAGTAGAAAATCTATAAATGCAGATTCAAACTTGCAAAGTAAATCCACAATGACATGTTGTCCAAAACTTGCGACAGTTCCAAGAGAAAGACAGGCAAATTAACGTCACAAGGCACTTAACAGCATACATGTGTCAAACACAAATCAATCAGTCATGATACAACCTCCAATTAAATTTCAGCAAAACATCATTTGTTATATGAATTTGGTATTAATGAAAATTTAAATAAATGTTATAGTTTATATATAATTAACTTGTGCTGTTATAACTGTACACAGTCTAAAAACAAGGATTTTATACACAGCTTTATGAATGGAGATATTTAAGTACCACTATTTTGAAAATTCAACATTGAGGTGGTATTCCTTGATTTTTTGTTTTTCATTTAATTGAGGGCAAAAGTTTACAAAAATTACAAAAGTTTAGGAAATATTGCTCCAAAATAGTCATAGTGACTAAGCCTATTGAATTACTACTCACTGCAAGGGTCTCTGCAGAGGACCTAAAAATACACACCATTTCCACCTTCAAAATTACAGAAGTTACTTAACTGAACATATCAAGGCCTCACGACAGATTTCTCATTCAACTGAAATTCTTTATCTTAATATTATTTTTTCATTCACATAACAAATACTTATTGAGCACTTATTATGTGCCAGATACTGCTCAAGGTAGTGAGGTAGAAAATAAAGTTAAAAGTCCTGCCCTCATGAAACCTATTTCTAATGCAAGAGAGAGAAACACAATAGTCTAAGTAGTCTAAATACTAAACAAGGTAAACTGCCAGAGAGGGAAAAAAATGTGAAAAATATGTAAGAGGCCAGCAGTCTTTAGAATTAGTATTCCCCTCATCATACCAATTTTATGTTCACTTGAAAAATTCACTAATGGGGTTAAACTGAGGGCTTCCACTGGCGTGTCACCAGCATTTAGTCTCTATATAAAATCCAGCTACAGTCCAGCACACACTTGATTGGTGATCACTCCCTTCACAAAATCTACCATCTAATGTAACAGCACAGCAAGAATTGAGATCCAGAACAATCTTATAGATCAAATGAATTTCAAAAGTGTAAAGTGACTGTATTTGATTGCCCCTTTTTACTATTCTTTACTGGTTTAAGCTTTTACATGAACTAGATACAAGCCCTCTTACTATGCCATATTCTCTTTCATATGCCAATGACATACTCCTTAAAAGACAACTGATCCTACAGGAAAAAAAATTACATATGAATGCTAAAATTACTAGTCAAACCATTAAGGAGAAATAGTATCAAAGTATCTCCCCGAAAATATCTATGTGGTGGTTTAAACATGCCTGCAAATTATTTGGTACTTCTCTCTCAAGAAGACAGAGCTTAGCTCCCCTCACCCTAAGGGTGAGCTGGGCTTCTAACAGATGCATGATGGAAAAGTAAAAATAGTAACTTTACAGTGGAGAAACCTGGCAGACACCACCTTACCCAAGTGATCAAAGTTCAAATCACTGGTAATAAATAATGTTAATATCATACCCTCTTCTTGATATGGTAAGAAGAGCACTTCCCTTGTGTGATATTCTTTCTAAAAATCCACAATCTAATATAATCATGAAAAAAAATCAGAAAAACCCAAGCTTAGGAACATTCTACAAAATATCCAACCAGTACTCTTCAAAAATCAAAATCGTGAAAAACAAGGAAAGACTGAGAAATTGTCAGAGTGGAGGAAACTAAAGACCTGAGGCCGGGCGAGGTGTGGCTCACACCTGTAACCCCAGCACTTTGGGAGGCCAAGGCGGGGGGATCACGAGGTCAGGAGATCGAGACCATCCTGGCTAACACGGTGAAACCCCGTCTCTACTAAACATACAAAAAATTAGCTGGGTGTGGTGGCACACACCTGTAGTACCAGCTACTCGAGAGGCTGAGGCAGGAGAATCGCTTGAACCTGGGAGGCGGAGGCTGCAGTGAGCAGAGATCGCACCACTGCACTCCAGCCTGGGCGACAGAGCGAAACTCCATCTCAGGGGAGGGGGGAATACCTGAAAATTGGGCTGGGCAGATATTTTAGGTTCCTGCATACCTTAGTGGCTCACGCCTGTAATCCCAACACCTTGGGAGACCTAGGCAGGAGGATCATTTGAGGCCAGGAGTTTGAGACCAGCCTGAGCAAGGTAGCAAAACTCTGTCTCCACAAAAATGAAAATTAAAAAAATAAAAGACATAAAACTAAATACAACATGGTCTCTTACACTGGATCCCAAAATAGCAAGAGGACATTTGTGGAAATCTTGATGAAATTCAATTAAACTCTGTAGTTCAATTAATAGCATTTTATCAAGGTTAATTTCTTAGTTTTGATAAATGTACCATGTCTATATAAGATGTTGATACATAAGAATCCTCTGGACTATTTAGCAGTTCTTCTAGAAATATACAATCACTTCAAAATAAAGTTTTTCTAAAAGACAACTAATCCAGGTATTTAACTTATTGTGAAAAACGAATGGCTGAACATTAGCTGGAGGAATTATGTCTGACAGCAGCACTCATATCCCAACATTCAACCATTTAGTGTCAACACTTCACCTCCTTCAATTACCAGAAAGTGGGGTTTTTTGCTTGTTTTTTAGCTAGTACAGTCAAACAAAGTGAGACACTACCCTGCCCGAAACTAAATATTTCCTGGGACTGAGACTCAGTATTTTTTTTATAGCACAGATGTGACTGGTAACTATTAGAAAGTCTGAAAATCTCCTCATATTCTTTAGTATTTTCAGGGGTCTTCAAAGCACTTGCATTAAGTGCCAGGAGTAGATCTATACCTGACTCCTGAATAAACTATAAACTTTATAATAATAGCAAGTAGCCCTTGTGGAGAAGAAAGGGACTTCTATGTAAATATAAATATTTCTCAACTTTCTTAATATGATACTAAACATACCATTTCCTCAATTGATTTTGCATCAAGAAGCAAAACATGGCCAGGCATGGTGGCTCAAACCTGTAATCCTAGAACTCTGGGAGGCCAAGGCGGATGGATCACCTGAGGTCAGGAGTTCGAGACCAGCCTGGCCAACATGGTGAAACCCCATCTCTACCAAAAATACAAAAATTAGCCGGACATGGTGGAAGATGCCTCTAATCACAGCTACCTGAGAGGCCGAGGCAGGAGAATCACCTGAACCTGTGAGGTGGAGGTTGCAGCGAGCTGAAATTGGGCCACTGCACTCCAGCCTAAGTGACAGAGAGAGACTCTGTCTCAAAAAAAAAAAAAAAAAAAAGGCAAAACAGAACTCCAGTATGTCATCCTTTCATTAGGAAGTAAAGTGCTGAAATTGTCTGTTACTCACGTAGCAAAAATCAAAATCAGAATAATGATGTTTAGAGGGATGTAACAATACTGTTTCCACAAATGGCTATGTCTATGTTACCTTTAGGTCAAGTTAGAAACAAAAAAATCTACCATTGTAAACTACATTAGCCTACCCTCACATATAATTTATCTTCCCTGAGTGTTTTGTATATTTTACTTTTCTCTTTTTATTATTTAAATGGAAAAAAAAATCAGCTGGATGCAGTAGCTCACACCTTTAAAGCCCAGCACTTTGGGATGCTGCGGCAGGAGAATCACTTGAGCTCAGGAGTTTGAGACCAGCCTGGGCAACACAGTGAGACCTTATCTCTACTTAAAAAAAAAAATTAGCCAGTCATTGTAGCCCGCACTTGTAGTCCCAGCTACTTGGGAGGCTGAGGTGGGAAGATTGCTTGAGCCTGGGATACCCAAGCTGCAGTTATCAACCCACTGCACTCCAGCCTGGGACACAGAGCAACATCCTGTCTCAAAAAAAAACAAAAACAAAAAAAAACTCATGAAAAAGATCTTGACAGCTATAGAATATGTGCTGTAAAATCGTTCTCAACAACACTATCCATTCATTATTCAATAGCTCTTACATAAACAATGCGCACATTAGAAATTATTTAAGATTTCTTTTTCTTTTTTGAGATGCAGTTTCACTCTTGTTGCCTAGGCTGGAGTGGAATGGCGTTATCATGGCTCACTGCAACCTCTGCCTCCGAGGTTCAAATGATTCTCCTGCCTCAGCCTCCCGAGTAGCTGGGATTACAGGCACCTGCCACCATGACTGGCTAATTTTTGTATTTTTAGTAGAGATGGGGTTTTGTCATGTTGAGCAGGTTGGTTTCAAACTCCTGACCTCACGTGATCTGCCTGCCTTGGCCTCCCAAAGTGCTGGGATTACAGGCGTGAGCCACCACACCCAGCTTATTTAAGATTTAATGCAAGAAAAATATTTGTCTCTTCTGGAGAATTTGTGACATATTTCTTCATTTAGGGTAATGAAAACTCTGGCTCCCAGGAAGCTTAGCTAAATTTATGTTTTATCACAGCAATTATGTTAAATTACTTAAAAGTAATATATTTCTTCACTTCTTTCCTTGGATCTGATTTTCTACTTCTATTAACTATGTATTGACATCTTATTAAGTGTCACCTCAAATCTCATCTGTAAGGAGAAATGTTAAAAATAATAATCAATGAAGCTGAACATACAGGGATCCTATTTTAAATGATTCTACTGAAAATACAAAAATTATCCAGGCGTGGTGGCATGTGCCTGTAGTCCCAGCTACTCAGGAGACGGAGGCAGGAGAATCGCTTGAACAGGGAAGGTGGAGGTTGCAGTGAGCCAAGATGGCACCACTGCACTCCAGCTTGGATGACAGAGGCTCCATCTCAAAAAAAAAAATGGATCACAGACGGAAATGCAAAACTATAAAACTTTCAGAAAAATGCATGAGGGAAATTTTTCAGGATACAAAAATAGCCAAAAAGTCCTGGACTTCACAAGAGAAGCACAATCCATAAAAGAATAATAAAAGGGATTTCATCAAAATTAAAAACTTTTGTTCTGCAAAAGATGCTGTTAGAATTAAAAGACAAGGTATGGAATGGGAGAAAATACCTGCAAACTATATATCCAAAAAAGGATCCATATAAAGAACTCTCAAAATTCAATACTTACAAAAAAAAATCCAGTTAGAAAATGGGCAACAGATATGAAGAGAATATACAGATGTTGAATAGCACAGGAAAAGATGTTCAACATATTAGCCATTAAGAAAAGGCTAACATGAAATACCATGATGAGATACACTCCTTATCTATAAGAATAGTTTTTAAAACAGTAAAAAAAAAAAAAAAAAAAAAAAGTAACAACCAATTGCTGGCTAGGATGTGGAAAAACCATATCTCTCATACACTGCTGGTGGGAATGCAAAATAGTACAACCACTATGGAAAACACTCTTTGGCAGTTTGTATCCAATACAACGCAGCAATCATACTCTTATACTTTTATCCCAGTGAAAACTGGGATGTTCACAGAAAAACCTCTACATGAATATTCACAGCAGGTTTATTTCTAATAGCCAAAAATTGACAACAATCCAGATGACCTTCAACATGAAATGATTCAACAAACTGGTAGTACATGGATGCCATGGAGTAATACTCAATAAAAATTAACAAATTATAGCTATAAGCAACAACTTTGGAAACTTCCAAGTAGAAAGCCAGTCCCAAAAGTCATGTACTATATGATTCCATTCACTCATTCATTCATTCATTCATTTATGAGACTGAGTCTTGCTCTGTCACCCAGGCTGGAGTGCAGTGGTGTAATCTCAGCTCACTGCAGCCTTGACTTCCTGGGATCAAGCAATACCCCCATCTTAGCCTCCTGAGTAGCTGAGACTACAGGCACACACCACCACACCCACCTGATTTTTGTATTTTTGTAGAGACAATGTTTCATCATGTTGCCCAGGCTGGTCTTGAACTCTTGAGCTCAAGTGATCTGCCCGTCTCGGCCTCCCAAAGTGCTGGGATTACAGGCATGAGCTACTATGCCCAGCCTGATTCCATTTATATAACATTTTTGAAAAGACAAAATGCAGGGGGTAAAGGGAGTATAGGAGGCAGACGGGTGTGACAGCAATAAAAATAAAAAATAAAAAAAAACAGGTGATCCTTGGGATGATGGAACTATTCTGTATCTTGACCACCAAAGTTCCAATATCCTGGTTGTGAAATTATACTATAATTCTGCAAGATATTACCACTAGGGGTAACTGGATAAAAGATACACAAGACCTCACTGTAGTAGTTCTTAAAACTGTATGTGAATCCATAGTTATCTCAAAATAAAAACTTAATTTCAATGAGAAATCTGAAGTGAAATATATTTATAAACTGGTAGTAGAGAGATCTGAATTTTAACTTTATTTTTATTTTAAAAAGAAAATTAGCTAAGGCAACTAAAATATCCAAGAACAATTAGAAAACTACATAAAATAGTTTATATATTTAAGTTTTAAATTGAATGGCTAAGCAGTTTTTAAGTTATAAATCCAAAGACACTACTCGAGAGAGGAGGAAAAGGGTGCAGTGTTTGAAATATGGCAGGCAACATGGACCCAAACAAATTACCGGCACCATAAAGGAGCTCCTGGATCTCCATCAGGCTCATCCTGAATAAACAAATTTATGTGAAAATGAGAAATGACCAAGAACTTAAAAGCAGATTACAGGCATGTGATCGACATTTATATGACACTGGAAGAAACGGTGACTACTATAGAAACTGATGAAGAAACAGATAAAGAGATATATAAATCAATGAAATGGAATATTCCAATATTCTTTGTCCATGGAGATGGTGTCATACTAGTTGCCTTCCACTGACAGCTGGCTGAAACAAGGAATTTATCCTGTATAAAAAATACAAGGCTTGGTTCAACGCCTCTTTAAATTTGTAAGACATTCAAACGAGAAATCTGCATACATTTTGAAATAAATGACTCCAGGATTCTTCCACTCCTAAACTGAGGAGATTTGCAGATAACTCACAACTTCCTAAGCTAAGAGGTATTTTTATTTTTCTCCAACCATTCCAATAAATGTGATCAAGATACAGAATTTTTTCAGGAGTTCATTTGCTCCATTTTTTTCTTTAAATTTGATGTTTGCTTTTTGATTTCTTAAAAAAGACTATCAAGAGAGTAAAAATAAAACCCAGAGAATGGTAGAAAATATTTGCAAATCATGTATCTAATAACAGACTGGTACTGAAAATATATAACTACTACAGTTCAACAACTAAAAAACAACCCAATTCAAAAACAATCAAAGAACTTGAATAGTCATTTCTCCAAAGATATACAAATAGCCAACAAGTACATATGAAGATACTCGACATCTCTAATTATCAAGGAGATGCTAATCAAAACCATAATAAGGCCAGGTATAGTGGCTCACACCTGTAACCCCAACACTCTGGGAGGCCAAGGTGGATCACATGAGCCCAAGAGTTCGAGACCAGCCTGGCAAACATGGTGAAACCCCATCTCTACCAAAAATACAAAAATTAGCCAGGCACAGTGGCACATGCCTATAGTCCCAGCTACTTGGGAGGCTGAGGTGGGAGGATTGCTTGAGCATGGGAGGAAGAGAAGGCTGCAGTGAGCCAAGATTGCACCACTGCACTCCGGCCTGGGTGACAGAGCAAACTCTGCCTCAAAAACAAAACAAAACAAAAAAACCAACAACCACCATGATGAGATACCACCTCACACCCATTAGGATTGCTATTATCAAAGAAACAAAATAGCAAGTGTTGGTGAGGATGTAGAGAAACTGGAACTCTTGTACTTGTATACTTTTGGTGGAAATACACAGTGGTAGAGCCACTGTGGAAAACAATATGGTGGTTCCTAAAAAAAAAAAAAAAAAAAAAAAAAAATACTAAACACAGAATTACCATATGAGCCAGCAATTCCGCTTCGGTGTATATATCCAAAAGAAATGAATGCTGGGTCTCAAGGAGATATTTATCGACCGATGTTCATACAGCATTATTCACAATGGCTAAAATGTGGCATCAACCCAAGTGTCTACCCACAGATGAATGGATAAGCAAAATGTGGTATATACATACAATGGAGTATTATTTGGTCTTAGGAAGGAAATTCTGACATATGCTAAAACACAGATGAACCTTGAGGACAATATGCTAAGTGACTCAGGAGGTACTTAGAGTAGTCAAAATAACAGACACAGAAAGTTAAATGGTAGCTGCCAGGGGCTAGGAGGCTTTGGGAGTTATTGTTTAATGGGTATAGAGTTAAAAGTTTTGCAAAATGAAAAGAGTTCTGGAGATGAACAGTGGTGAAGGGTATACAATAATATGAATGTACTTAATACCAGTGTAGAATACACTTAAAAATGTTTAAGATATTTTATTTGTATTTTATCACAATAAAAAAGTTCAGAAGAAAAATATATAAATCCAGAGAAGGGAAATTTTAAACACCGGGTGGAAGCTTCAGTGGAAATAATGGTACTTAAGTTGGACTTGGATGAATAGGATGTACAGAAAGAGGCCAACTAAGAGCTATAGAGCAACGACTTAAAAAAAGTAATCATGGGAGAGCTTCTACTTTCATTTAAATCATTTCTCAGAATGAAAACATGCCAACATTCAAATTTCAGTTTCCCAGAAATTGTGAACATGGATTACCAAATGTTGATAAACATTTTTAAAGAAGAGATAACTCTAAAAATCTGCTTCCAAAGATTCAATAAGGGTAATTTCAACATCAGTAATACATTATTCCCACATATGCTGTCAGTAAAAAAGTAATCTGATCTCAGGTAACGCCAAGTGCCTGATTAGAGAGTATTCCCAATTCCTCCTTCTCATCCCTTCTAACATTCCTGTAATTCATTTCACTCATCCATAAGCTGTAATTACTGAACAAATTGTTGCCATTATCAGCAACAATCAGGGACATGTATACATTTGTCAAAACCCACAGAATGTACAACACAAAGAGTGAAGCCTAATATAAACAATGGACTTTAGCTAATAATAATGTATCACTATTGGCTCATCAATTCTAACAAATAATACTGCATGAATGCAAGATGTTAATAATAGGGGAAATGGAGAAGGAGGAGGGTATATATATTTTTTTTTTTTGGAGACGGAGTCTCCATCTGTCACCCAGGCTGGAGTGCACTGGCGTGACCTCAGCTCACCGCAGCCTCCGCCTCCTGAGTTCAAGCCTCTCGAGTAGGCGGAATTATAGGCATGCGCAACCACACCCGGCTAATTTTTGTATTTTTTAGTAGACACAGGGTTTCACCATGTTGGCCAAGCTGGTCTCGAACTCCTGACCTCAAGTGATCCACCTGCTTCAGCCTCCCAAAGTGCTGGGATTACAGGCATGAGCTGCCACACCCAGCCTTATGTCTATTTTTTAAAACTTGAGATCATGAAGAATTACACACTACTTTAAGGATAAATCTTTCTCTGAAACTTCTTGGCTCAAAAACTGATGTAAACTTTTTTTTTAAATTAGCCGTATCCAGTTATTTCTAAACTAAAAAAATAATCATCTATAACAAACTGGGGTCCGCCAAAGAGAAGACGGAAAACCAGGTCTATCAACCCAGAATTTCCTCACTTACATGAGACCAAAACTCTTTTTTTCTCTAACACCTATTAAAAATCTTTGGGAAATAGTAGTTCTGAAGAAACTGTATTCTTCAGAACATACCTAAGTAAAATGCTGGTATAATAAGAAAAAAAAAAAACCAACAGAGTCAGGAAACTTGGATTTCTTTTTCTAATCTGAGTTATGTCATTAATAAGCTAAATTACCTCCACATTTCACTTCTCCAACTGGCCTAACAGCTTCCTGTTGTACTAATTAAAAAGAAAAAAGAGGTGGTACTCCAGACTAGTCATTTACAGTGATAGTGAGTATGAGGAAAACATCAGTATTCTGGGGAACACACCTATCATTTACACAAAATTATCTGTTAAATATATTACAAGAAAGAGGGCCAGACGCAGTGGCTCACACCTGTAATCCCAGCACTCTGGAAGGCCGAGGCGGGAGCATCATGAGGTCAGGAGATAGAGACCATCCTGGCTAACATGGTGAAACCCCATCTCTACTAAAAATACAAAAAATTAGCCAGGCATGGCGGCGGGTACCTGTAGTCCCAGCTACTCGAGAGGCTGAGGCAGGAGAATGGTGTGAACCCGGGAGGCGGAGCTTGCAGTCAGCAGAGATCGTGCCACTGCACTCCAGCCTGGGCAAGAGAGCGACATTCCGTCTCAAAAAAAAAAATATTACAAGAAAGGGTAAGGTTAAGGTCAGTGAAACACATGGGACAAAAATAAACCTTAGGGTATAAGTAGTGACAAAGATCCTTTTCCTTGTTACACATTTACATGTTTATCATACATGTAAATTACATCAAGGCTACTATAATAATCAAATAAAGGCTCAAAATAACTATCATTTAATGATATACATAATTACAGTCATCCCTCAGTATCTATGGGGGATTAGTTCCAGAACCCTCACATATACCAAAATCTGAGGATGCTCCAAGTATCCCTCATATAAAATGGCGTTGTATTTGTATATAACCTATGCACATTCTCCCATATACCTTAAATCATCTCTAAATTACTTATAATGCCTAAAGCAATGCAAATGCTATATAAATAATTGCTATATTGTTGTTATTTGTATTGTTCTTTATTGGTGTTTGTTTGTTTTGGAGATGGAGTCTCACCCTGTTGCCCAGGCTGGAATGCAGTGGTGCAACCTCGGCTCACTGCAACCTCTACCCCGCCCCGGGTTCAAGTGATTCTTCTGCCTCAGCCTCCCAAGTAGCTGGGACTACAGGCATGCACCACCACACTCGGCTAATTTTCGTATTTGTGGTAGAGATGGGATTTCACCACATTGGCCAGGCTGGTCTCTACCTCCTGGCCTTGTGATCCACCCACCTCAGCCTCCCAAAGTGCTGGGATTACAGGTGTGAGCCACCACGCCCGGCTATTGTATTTTTTTATTTTCTTCTCAAATTATTTTCAATTCATGATTGGTTGAATTCATGAGTACAAAATCCGTACATATGTAACCCATGGATGAAGCAGGCCAGCTCTATTAGTGTACATCACACTAAATACTAAGCAGTTCAAAGAAAATGTTTATAATTAGTATTAACTTCTTAGAGATAAATAAAAAACCAGTTCAGAACAACAAAGTTCAAGAGGCCATTCTCATATGACTGATGACACCTTCAAGGGGCAGAAGACTAGTAGAAGGGACCAATTTCTACTTGAAAGAATCAGTCCTGGCCGGGCGCAGTGGCTCACACCTGTAATCCCAGCACTTTGGGAGGCCGAGGCGGGCAGATCACAAGGTCAGGAGTTCGAGATCAGCCTGGCCAATATGGTGAAACCCCGTCTCTACTAAAAATACAAAAATTAGCCAGGCATGATGGCATGCACCTGTAGTCCCAGTTACTTGGGAGGCTGAGGCAGAAGAATTGCTTGAACCCAGGAGGCGGAGGTTGCAATGAGCCCAGATCGCGCCACTGCACTCCAGCCTGGGTGACAAAGGAAGACTCCGTCTCAAGAAAAAAAAAAAAAACAGAATCAGTCCTAACCTGGGCAACAGAGTGAGACCACATCTCTACAAATAAATACGCAAACTGGGTTGTGCACACCTGTCACTTCAGCCCAGGAGGTCGAGGCTGCAGTGAGCTATGATCACACCACTGACTCCAGCCTGAGTGATGGAGAGAGACCCTGTCTCAAAAAAAAGACGTATTCCTGCTCATGAATCTATCACTATACACCTAGAAAATACAAACATATCAACTAAAATACTAAAAGCAATTTTTCAAAAGTCATCACTAGAGTATAGTAGATAATAAACATGAAACTCAATTGCTTCCTTTATTTAAATAGCCAGATAATACAATTGATGAAATACCCTCATAAAAACAGAAGCCCTTGCCCTCCCTCCAAAATGTTTTTAGAAATAAATATAACAAAAATATGTTTCTTAAAAATAACAAATATGCGTATCAACAAGAAACACAGATATGACAAGATGAAAATCATAAATGCCACTAAAGGGCATCAAACATCAAATAAATGGGAAATCTATCTTCCTAGAAAGAGATATGCTATCGTAAAGTTATCAATGATCTTCTAAATTAATCTACAAATGCAGACCCTCTCAATCAACATACCACCAAGAATTTTTTTTTTTTTTTTTTTTTTTTGAGATGGAGTCTCGCTCAGTTCCCCAGGCTGGAGTGCAGTGGCAGGATCTCGGCTCACTACAAGCTCCGCCTCCCAGGTACATGCCATTCTCCTGCCTCAGCCTCCCGGATAGCTGGGACTACAGGCGCCCGCTACCATGCCCAGCTAATTTTTTTATATTTTTAGTACAGACGGGGTTTCACCGTGTTAGCCAGGATGGTCTCGATCTCCTGACCTCGTGATCCGCCCGCCTCGGCCTCCCAAAGTGCTGGGATTACAGGCATGAGCCACCGCGCCCAGTCAAGAATTATTTTTAGAAGCTGATAAAAATGATTCATGTCCACCTGGAAAATTCCTTTAAAAGCAGAGTAACAAAGCAACACTTCCAGATATTAAATATACAATGAAGGGGAGGGAGGTCAAAATAGCATAGTATCATAAAAAACACAACAAATAAAAAAAGAAAATCCTGACATAGTATAAACATATTTGGGGATTTACTATTGATAAAGGCAGACTTTCAGAATCGTTTTAGAAGTAAAACGATTATTCAACAAACGGCACTACAACTAGTTAGAAATTTGGGGAGCATAAAGCTAGATGATTTTTTCACTCCTTAAGCCAAAATTTAAAAAGCCAGGTTATTACTTTTATAATCTTGGTGCAAATACTTTCCAAGAATAACATTAAAACCAAAAGGCATAAAGAGACTGACAAATTTGATTACATTAAAATTTAAGCATCTATATGGCAAACACCAGAGCCAATGCATAAGGATAAGCAACAAATCAATAAAAACCATGTAGAACACAAAAGGCACACTGTATATGTACTATATCTAAAAGAACTGACATTTAATTTCTCAATGTCATAATTAGTAAGTCGTGGATTTAAATCCAGGCAATCTGACTCCAAAACTTATGTTCTTACATACTATACTATATTGCCTCTCTCAGATGTCCACAAGTATTATAAGATAACCAATACTCATTTTGGTCAAAAATGCACACAGGTAATTTTATATACCATTGGTGTAAGTACAAATTGATACACACTCTTCAGAGGGAATTTGATTCTAGCTATCAATTTTAACTACACATACCGGAGTATATCTGGGAGATGGAACTGTAGAGAATTTTCATCTTCTATGTTATATATTTCTATGTTTGAATTTTTACGGCAAGATTACTTCTATAATTGGGGAAAAAAAGATTAAGGTAATTGTTTTTACCCTCTGCCTATCAAAAGCCCTTCACCTTATCCAGACTTCCTATCCTATCCTACCCTAAAGTGTCTCACTCTGTAGACACTTGTAAGACAGAATCGACAGAAATTTCAATTACTAAGGTCAGGAAAATAAAGACTCCTAGGGTCCTTGGCTTGGGAATGGCTTTTAAAAGAAAGAGCAGACAGGACACTCTGTTGATACCAGGTATCCATGACAAATCAAAAAGCATCTACTATATACAGTCCCTGCTATTTTGCAGTCAGTATCAAGACAATAAACTAAATCTTCTGAAGTCCCCAGGGATTAATAGGGCACCCAAAGGATCCATTTGATGCTGCCAAGATCCTTATCTTTTCCTAGAAGACTGAGAGATTTATTCTAGTCTCAAAAGATATGCCTCTTAAACCACTTCCAAAATCTATAAGGAAGAGGAAAGTCAAACCAATTTATTCTAGGTTGCGTGATAACCTTGGCAACGGGATTCATTTTCAGATCACTAGTTTCTTGCACTGGTCCTACTACAAACATACCCTCCCCTCCCCACCCTGCCCCCATCAGACTTCCCTCCGTGCTCCCACAAAGAGTCTAGAGTGACCTAAGGTGTGAAATTCCAAGAACACCATTATTAGGTGCTTGAAGACTTCAGGATCACACAAACAACATAATCTCAATATATGAAAACCACAGCTGGGTGCAGTGGCTCACACCTGTAATCCCAGTACTTTGGGAGGTTCGAGGCGGAAGGATCACTTGAGCCCAGGAGTTGGAGACCAATCCTGGCAACACAGTAAGACCTCTATCTCTATAAAAAATAGAAAAATTAGCCAGGCGTGGTGGCATATGCCTGTACTCTCAGCTACTCGGGAGGCTGAGGTGAAAGGATTGATTGAGGCCAGGAGTTCAAAGCTGCAGTGAGCAGTGATCATGCCACCGCACTACAGCCTGGGCGACAGAGCGAGACCCTTCTCCAAAAAAGAATAAAAAAGAAAAACACAACTGCATCAAAATCACTGCACTCATACTGAAATTGAGCAATTATCTCCACAAATAACTTGTCCAATGTAAATAATAAAAGTACTGGATTTCTTCCATCCCCCTTTCACAGTCGCCTCAAGAATCACTAATGAATGAAATATTTCACATAAACGTACTTTATCACGGAATTAAAACTTGCCTTTTTACAGTTTGGAATTTTATCTCTTAAATACTTCAGAAATTAACTGGACTGCAGAGACTTCTGGCTCAAAAATGTTTGAACAAATGTTTACCTTAACTTCCTCACACACAAAACATGTGGAAACAAAACTAGTTCTCACTGTTAGCGATAAGTTACAAGTATGGAAAGGGGAAAAAAAAACTTAGAGTGAACCTTGTGGTACTGGATTAGAATTGCATTATAGAAATACGCAGATGCTCCTCGATTTACAATGGGTTTACATCTGGATAAACCCATCATTTAAGCCAAAAATATCATAGGTTGAAAATGCACTTAGTACCCCATTAAAACCCCTGGTAAAGTCAAAGAAGTATGAATCAGGGACCACTGTATATATTTATAGATATATAAATAAAAATAGATGTAAATATGTGTAAGTACATAAAAATATTTCCTAGCTTTATATAAAAGAGGGCCTGAGGGTAACAATACCCTAAGAACGACAATGTACACAAGCCCCAGATCTTGGCTTCTAAGTATCATTTTCCACTAAAAACAACCAGGAAAAGTAGAAGATATGTTAGAATATCTAATTGTGCTAAAAAACAAGGAGTACTCAAAAAAGGAAGAGATATCAAAACCAAAAAGAAAATAAGCCAGGGGGTTCTCACTGGCCATTCAAGAATAATTTGAGCACCAAAATAAACAGTAATGCATTACGTCCTTGTGAAGCTAAACCTAGGTACATGTAAATAAGTGAATTTAAAATACGACAAACAAAACAAAATATTTACATAGTTTCAAAGCACCTACCACAAAATATTAGTTAATTACAAACAGGGAATGAATACCTTAAAAAGGGCAAGTCTGGCAGCCACAACTTTAATCACATAAAGTGAATACCATAATAGGACAAACTGAAATTGCCTGCCACCTGATAAGATGTAATAAGAAGAATGCAGCATCACTTTTACAATAACCCTGCCAAAGATCTAATCATAAAAATCTAATCAAAGATCTAATCATGAAAAATATCACACAAATGAAAATCGAGGGGTATTCTACAGAATAACTAGGCCTGTCATCTTCAGATCTTCAAAAGTGTCAAGGCCTTGAAAGAAAAGAGAAAGAAATTATTCCAGATTGAAGGAGAATAAAGAGATGACAACAAAATGTAACACATGATTCTAAACTGGAATAGTTTGCTGTAAAACACATTATTGGGACAATTAATGAGGTTCAGATGTTAGTAATATATTCATGTTAACTTTCTGATATTGATGGTAATGATGTCATTATATGCAGGAGAATATCCTTGTTTGTAGGAAATAAACATTAAAATATTTAGGGGTGAAGGGCTGGGCGCGGTGGCTCACGCCTCTAATCCCAGAACTTTGGGAGGCCGAGGCAGGCAAATCACGAGATCAGGAGATCGAGACCATCCTGGCTAACACGGTGAAACCCCGTCTCTACTAAAAATACAAAAAATTAGCCAGGCGTGGTGGTGGGTGTCTATAGTCCCAGCTACTTGAGAGGCTGAGGCAGGAGAACAGGCGCGAACCCAGGAGGCAGAGCTTGCAGTGAGCCAAGATCACGCCAGCCTGGGCGACAGAGCTCTCAAATAAAAAATAAAAAAATAAAAATATTTAGAGGTGACGACAGGGCATCATGTTAGCAACTTAGTCAAATAGTTCAGGAAAAAAAATGTTCAAACTTTTCCATATGTCGGTCATTGTTTCAAAAATTAAAATTTAATTTAAAAATATCTATAGCAGTGCTGAAAACCTGGGAGGGGTATACCTACAGATAAGAACAGAACGGAATTTATAAAGAATACAAAGTAGATTGGG
Source organism: Symphalangus syndactylus (assembly GCF_028878055.3). Taxonomy (NCBI): domain Eukaryota; kingdom Metazoa; phylum Chordata; class Mammalia; order Primates; family Hylobatidae; genus Symphalangus; species Symphalangus syndactylus. The sequence continues at coordinate 33,739,108 of NC_072440.2, forward strand.
GTCGGGGAAATAACAAAATGCAATATACTTGAGGAACCAGACACCCAAAACAAGAAGAAAGTGGGATCTCCAAAAAAGATGAGTTTTCTTAGCAAGAAGGATTAAAAGAAGTATATCCTGAGCAGTCAGCCAGAGAGCAAAACCATAGTAGAACACCGTGTGGCTAAAGCCTCTAGTACAGCTCTATGTATGTAGGGGATGTGACACTTGGACAGTGTGATTATGAAAAAAGGAGACTGCCTCCTGAGGAACAGTAAGCACCTGCACCAAAAGGTGAAGCTACCGCATACCTTCAAAGAGAAACTCATTAAATATATCTCCCTGTCCTCTTCTAAGCAATCACCAAAGCCAGAAGAAGGATACATTGGGCTGGGAACATATATTTAAATGACCAGTACAGTAGAGACTAGGTCATCATATAAAACTTTGACTACCATGAAAATCTAGTATTTGAAGAAAAAACAAAAAGCATGACATACACCAAAAGCACAGTAAGATCAAATTTTCTGTAGTGTTAGTAGAATAAAAAAAAAAGACAATGTTAAAAGAACATCTCAGAGATTAAAGATTACATGCAGACCAAAAATAGAGCTAGAAAACCAAAATTGGGCCAGGTGCAGCGGCTCATGCCATAATCCCAGCATTTTGGGAGACCAAGGAGGGAGGACTGCTTGAGGCCAGGAGTTCAAGACCAGCCTGAACAACAAAGCAAGAACTCATCACTACAAAAAAAATTAAAACATTACCCGGGCATGGTGGTGCATGCCTATAGTCTCAGCTGAAGGTGAGGTGACAGGATAGCTTGAGCCCAAGAGTTCGAGGCTGCAGTGAGCCGTGAGTATGCCACTGCACTCCAGCCTGGGCAACACAGTGAGATCCTGTCTCAAAAAAATTAAAATAAAAATCAACTCCTATGAAAAACTAGAATTCTTAGAAACTCTATTCCAAAAACAAGTAACAAAATAACTGAAAACAAATGAAAATCAAGTAAGTGGGCTAAAAGATCAAGCTTCAACACTTTCCCAGAATCCAATACGAACAGACAAGAAAAAAAATTTAATTAATGAAAGTTCCATAAATCCCAACTTCCACCTAAGTTCTTGAAGTGCAGTCCATAGGCCCTGGAAGTCCACAGTCTCTGGAAGTCCCTGCGACACTTTCAAGGAATCTTCCAGGTCAAAACTGTGTTTATAATAACATTGAAATGTCATTTTTCCCTTTTCCATTATATTTACATTTTACACTGATGTTGCAAAAGCAATGGTGGATAAAACAGCTAACACCTCTAACAAAGGCAATGCCTTCAAGTTGCACTAGCACCACTACATATTCCCAGGTTTATGTCTTTTTTTTTTTTTTTGAGACGGAGTCTTGCTCTGTCGCCAGGCTGGAATGCAGTGGCGCGATCTCGGCTCACTGCAACCTCCGCCTCCCGAGTTCAAGCAATTCTCCTGCCTCAGCCTCCTGAGTAGCTGGGATTACAGGCGTCTGCGACCACATCCGGCTAATTTTTTGTATTTTAGTAGAGACAGGGTTTCACTATGTTGTCCATGGTCTTGATCTCCTGACCTCGTGACCAGCACTTTGCGCGGTGGCTCACGCCTGTAATCCCAGCACTTTGGGAGGCCAAGATGGGCAGATCACAAGGTCAGGAGATCAAGACCATCCTGGCTAACACGGTGAAACCCCGTCTCTACTAAAAATACAAAAAATTAGCCGGACATGGTGGCGGGCGCCTGTAGTCCCAGCTACTGGGGAGGTTGAGGCAGGAGAATGGCGTGAACCTAGGGGAGGCGGAGCTTGCAGTGAGCCAAAATCTTGCCACTGCACTCCAGCCTGGGCGACAGAGCGAGACTCCGTCTCAAAAAAAGCAAAGCAATATACTGATGAATATAAAGTTAAAATACTGGCATGTACACTTAGTCAAAATGCAAAAGGGATATTCAGAATTAAATGGGCTGATAAGATCAGATAAACTTTTTCTACTGCATGTTTTGAACAGTTTTTTGAGGTGATAAACATAGACTAACACAGTTTGGAAAAGAGGGAAATGGAAAAATGTAATTAAGAACGACCAGCTGAACACAGAGAAAATAAGGCTAGGTAAAGGAAGCTAACTATAAATATAGGAAGCTAAGGGAATCAGAAGAGAAAGCTGAATAGCAGCTAGGTTTCTTTTTTACAATTAGGAAACCTAAGAAGAGACAGCTAAAAGATGAATCTGAAAAATGGGAGTTAGGAGTAGACCGGGCTCAGTGGCTCACACCTGTAATCCCAGCACTTCGGGAGGCTGAGGTGGGCAGATCACCTGAGGTCGGGAGTTCGAGACCAGCCTGGCCAACATGCAAAAATACAAAATTTAGCTAGGCGTGATGATGCACGCCTGTAATCCCAGCTACTCAGGAGGCTGAGGCAGGAGAATCGCTGGAACCCAGGAGGCAGAGGTTGTGGTGAGTCGAGATTGTGCCACTGCACTCCAGCCTAAGCGACAGAACAAGTCTCCATCTCGGAAAAAAAAAAAAAAAAAAGGAAAAGACAAAGACACCTTTAGAGGTTTATAATAGAGATGTATTCCCAGAAAAAGAAAACGCAAGCAAGCATGTAACAGATTCGAGATATGAATGAGCAAGGCAAAGAGTCAAAATGCAGGCAGCCAAGTAGGGTATGTAAGGAGAATCTGGATAAGCAGCAATTATGAAAAAAAAAAGAAATTGCTACCCAGCATCACTAAAATTCTGCATAATCCCAAATACTCTGTTTAAGTACTGCCATAATCTATTTCCAAAACAAAAGCAGCTTAAAGTCTAAATCGTATGATCTATAAGCAATTATTTCAAGTAAGTAATTTTGAAATATACACCTATTTTCTGAAACTTTTAACTGTATTTCTTAGAGGGTAGTATTTACTACTAATAGTGCAATACCAACAATGTGTAAAATAATCGATTTTTGAGATTTACCAATGATATATGTGTAATGTATCTACAGTTATCACTTCATTAAGAAACAGCATACAATAAAAATTTGGTTTCCATGTTTGTACCTCTGTAAGCTTTTTATACATAAAGTTTACAATAGTTTCATCTCAAAATGGCAAGGAGACTTCGTAACAGTACTACTTTAATCAGTTGAAGTCCTGAAAATTCACAATTACCTTCAATAAACAGAGCCTTTAAGTGTGTATTTTGTGCAATATACACTTTGGAAGTACTCTCTATTTGCCAATTTAATCTTCGAAAATCCACACCATACTAGAAGAATATCCAAATTTTGAAGCCATTTAAAAATATTTTAACTGATGACTCCTCTATTAACCTCTTTTTAAACCTTTGTCACAATTTAAACAAGGCTTCGAAAATACTTAGTTTGACAATAGTATAAAACCTATAAGTTAATTCAGTGATAAACTAACAGAATTCCAAGAAAACTACGAAGTAAATTATGCCTTGTTGAGGAGAAAAAAAAGAAACACAAAGGTGAGCACCTCACTTTATAAAACGTGTTGTCTGCATCGAAACATACTACTCTTCTCCTGGGAAAAAAAATCAAGAACTAAATCTAAAAATAGAGGCTTAAATAGTCATTTTCAAGTGCTACAATACTTTTTTTATACAAAATTTACTAATAACCATCTTCATAAAGCGATTAATTCTCTGTAAAGGACTTGCTCTATTAAGGTTTTGTTGCTTTTGAAGCCAAGTATAAGCCATGTAAGGAAACTGAAGTTCAATGCCATTTATTTTGTTCACCTCTTTCAGATGCCCAAGAATAACCTCTTTTGCAGCCCAATGATACGTTCCAAAATCATAAAGTAGACGAGTTATGCACTTTAAATTATTTGATAAAGCTATTTGACTTAACAGGAATTACTCCATGGTTCACAAATCTTACCAACAATGAAAAAAAAAAAAACTCTCCTGAGACCATGCCCCAGGGAGGAAAAAAAAAAATCAAAACTACAGTAATAAATAAAAGACTGCCTTTGGAAATGTACTTAATGAAGCTGAAGTAGCAAAGAACAAATTGTGAAATAATTTGATCCTGATCTTTAAAACTTATTTCTTCTCTTCGAACTAAAGAAAATCAACTCTCTCCTCGGGTTTCCGGTCATTACGTGAGACAGCACAGGCAATCTAAACATCAATATATATATTTAGGATATACCTACCAACAGGATACCAAATTTATTCAATATATATTCCAAAGCACAGTATTGTATTTCACCTCCCGGTACCGCAAAAGTACTGGGAAAAATACTAAACAGAAAAAGACTAAAACACCACTGAAAAAAAGTTTGGGTTTGCTGCTATCAAAACTAGTCCCCATTGGTTCAGAAGTGTTCATAGCTCTGACTGGTGGAATGTCTGCCATGCTTCATGAATCCTGCCCCCACAGATGTAGGCAGAACCTATCACTATTTATGCAGAACCGACCAAAAATATTTGGGCCAACACAAAAATGTAAATACCATACCACTCGAAAAGCACAGCTTTTTATCACAATCACTGTGATTCCCTTGAAAATCGTTTTAAGCGTTTTACTTCCCTTCCCATATAGTCTGTTCTGAACTGTACAGAAGTCCTATCAAATGTCTTACAGGTTGTTGTTACAGTTGTTTAATTATATCTCTCTCTTTATTCTTAGTCCTTACTCCTTTTTTCTTCGTAATGGATCAGTTACAAGAAAAGCCTAGTCGATACTTGCTTTCAATTAATTAAACAAGTTATACGGCGCCAAACGTCTGAAAAACACACACTACACACAACTAAAGAAATATATTACTCACCCTGAAAAACAACTAAGAATGCCAAGATTTTTTGGTTTCTAAAATCTAACTAAATATACTGATCAGGATTGGAAATAAAAAAATAAAAATAAAAACCTCTATATACGATTAACGCAAGCGCCAATATAATCGGTATGAGTATAAACAAACGCGGCAGCCATCTCAATAACAGCAAATCACTCGCTGCAGCGACCAAACTTTCTTCCCAAACAGAAGGTGCCTGGCTGAGCAACTTAATACACACTCTATATGTTCCAGAAAGCCAAAACTTCTGGCCCCTGTGCTGAACAAAGGCACTCGTTCTTCGGATTGCTAAAAACTTTTCGTCCCACCTCATTCTTACAACCTCTTCCAAAAAATCCAAAGTCCAGATGGTGGGGCGGGGAGGGGGGAGAGGGGACGCAGGGGGTGTGCAGTTCGATTTAGCCCCTCAATTATTATCCGCTTCGATATGAGAAAAGGAGGATTTACGGCAACTTGGAGAAAAGTGAAAAACACTAAAGGATTATCTCTTTTCCGAGTCACAAAGTCCCATGAACTTTGTGACTCAGAGACACTTTTCGTGAAAATTACCTTTCGGCGGGACAGCGTCTCAGGGCAGCTTTTTCAAGGCTTCGCTTGACATGATTTCCTTCCCTTCATCAGCCACTTTGGATCCAGCTGAATATCTCTCTCGGGTGAGAGCGGATGTGGACTGGCCTCCCGCAGAAGAAGAGTAGGTGGCTTTGGTGGGGGTTGGGGTGCGGGCTGGCTTCCTGGTCTCGAGTTTTGCAGGAGTTTCCCAGCCCCAACGAGGATCTCCGCCGAAAAAAAAAAAAAAAAAAAACTTTTCACTCGTGACACCGCCCGGAATTTCTGTGCGAAACTCACTTCCTGCTTTGGCGAGAAGCAGGATCCAGCTCCGTCCAGGGGAACCCGGAAAACCAGCTCGGCGCGCACCGGAGAGGGGGAGGGAAAGGGACGGCCGCCGGGAGCCTCGGGCTCCGGGCAACCGGCGCGCCCCGCACACCGGACGGCAGTGGCACCCGGCCGGCGGGGGCGAGGACGCTGCCCGGGCGCTCGGCGAGCCTCAGCCGCGCTAGGCCGCCACCGCTTCCTCTCCGCCGCCCCCAGAGCCGGGCGGCAGGGTTATTGTCTCGATAGCGCTTGCCGCGCCCTTCGTCCGCGACGCCGCTGCCGCCGCCACCCGGAGCCGGAGCCGAGGAGTCGGGCAGGCTCAATGGCGGCCCCCTCCCCGGGCCGTCCGTCGGGCCGTCCGTCCTTCCGTCTGTCCCTCCCCGCTTTCCCTACTCGCCTTCGAACCCTCTTCTCCTCCCTCTCCCGTTTTCCCGCCGCCGTCCCTCCGCTGCCCTGCTCGTTCTCCTTCCCCAGCGGCAGTGGCTCCCCGAGACGCGCAGGGGGCGGGAGCAGGCGGCAGCTCCGTCTCCTCACGAGCTTGCGAGGCCGCGGCAGGGGCCGAGACTGCGTCCCGCTCCGCCGCGCCACATTCACTCGAGCGAGAGACCGCGAGGGGAGGGAGGACGGAGGGAGCGGAGAGAAAGGAGGAGGAATGGGACAGGGGCGGAGGGGAGTTACTGCCTCACAGGCCGCGGCGGCAACAGCGCCACCGCCCCGGCCGCGACGGGTGAAGAGGCTGCGCGCCGCGGCTCCGCGGCGTGGGCGGGGCGGCCTCCTGCCGGCTTCGCCCCAACCGCCAACAGCCGGGCAGGAGACCGGCGCGGGCCAGTCAGCGCGCGGGGGCGGTGCGGGCCGACGTCGGCGGCTGGGGGCGGCGGGCCGGGGGCCGGGGGCCGGGGGCTGGCGGCCGGGGGAGGGGCAGACGGCGGCCGTGGGTTCGCGTGCAAGGCGCGCCGTGAGGCCCACCCTGGCCCAGGCCCTTCGAGTCCTGCCTGCTGCTCCCTGCCCGCTCCCCGACCCCGCACTCCCCCACTCCGGAGCCCCCCAAGGTGGGGAACGCTGGCAACGCCGACCCTGCTGTCTGCTCGCGGCCCAGCGCCCAGCCAGGAAGATAGACAGCCCACAGGCCTCCGCCGCCCCGGCCGATGGAGTTTCTTTGTACGACAGTAATCGGTGCACAGGGGTTGTTGGAGTCCAGCCCTGATTTGAAGGCAGCAGGTATCTCTTGCAGCTGCAGCACTCCAACTTCCTCTAATGGCACGGTCAGGTCGCAGGAAACCACAGCGGCAGCGCGGTTGCAGCTTCCCACGCCCGCCCTTCGAGCTTGTTCTCCAGCGGCGCAGCTCAGCCTCCTCCAAGTCTCAGCCTCACACCGGCGGGGAGACAAAGCTGGCGCTGGGAGTGGGAAAAGGGCCCGCGAAATGGCCTCAAGATCGTGCCTTTGTTAGAGGAAACATGGGTACGCTCCGATGCGACGCAGGCTTCCAACCCCAGCGGTTCGGTGGTAGTGCTGTCGTTAAATTGCGCTGGCCCTAATAATTTCAGCCTGGCAGGGTTTGCATTTATTGCGGAGAGAGACTCTGAAGCATTCTGTCAACACATATGGCAAATAGAAAGCCTCAACCATAACATTGCACAGTTTTTGCAGTTCTTGCTTTAAATATGTTCACAGAAAAGACGGCCTTGTTTTACCCAGAGAAGGAGCGCAATGCGGAGTGAACCATTCGCCACCCCCATTCTCTGCCGCACTTAACTGTGTACAGTGATGATAATTAGCCTCTGGCTCCCTGAAGTCCCTGGTTCAGTTCTTCCGTCTGTATTCTAGAGATAATTATTTATTACCAAGTTTGAATAAAGAACTATATCCCCTACAGACCTTTTTTTTTTTTTTTTTTGGCTTGCCAATGGAAAGAGTTCATAAATTCCACAAGTAATTATTTACCAAAATGAGTTGTACATTAGTTACAAACACTTGAAATAACGCCGAAGATACTCAAGTCATTTTATTCAGGTTGGGAGCATTTTTAACTACTTGAAGAACTGCTGGAATTAATACAGGTGTTAGGTTATTTAGCATAGAGCAGAAGTTGAAGATTTACAGGTAGTACTGAGGTGTTCAGATATATTCAGTGCTGAATCAGAGGTAAGAGTATTTGCTGGAAGCTAGGAAATGGCAGTAGCTATGCCAGTGTTACCAAGCTGGATATCTATGTGAAAATGAATCTTAACCATTGCATAAAAAGCTAAAAGCATATTGTACAAGCTATTTGTAGTCATCGCTGGGAAGATTTCTTGCTCCGTTTTCAAAACCCGTTTTGCGTCTGATCAGAACTCAGTGGCATAGCTCTGAACTGAAAGGGTCACTCTCCTAAAGCATCCCAGGGTGGAATATCTCCCATACTAATGGAAAACCAGCTACATTCTGGGATTCCAGTGTTGCCTCTAATCTCAGGTTGATTCGAGACCCCTTTAAATGTGATGCCACAGATTTGAGTAAACCTAACACCCCTCTCTAAACTTAACTGATCAGGCCACTGCTTTAGGCTAAGACTTGCCCTGGTCCTAGCCTTTTTAAAATTTATACTCATACTCAGGACCAATCTGACAGACTACCATCCAGGCTAGAAAAGTACCTATAACCAAAAACCCTCCAACTCACCTGAAATTCTGCCATTAGAGTTTTATCCCTTTAAGTAGTTTTTTTCTCTAGCACAAAACCATAATCCTGGGAAAAGTAATATTTTAATCCTTATTAGTCATTTATACCTAATTCATCAGATTGTTTCCCTAAAGCAGCTTTTGTTGGAAGGGAAAAATAGAGATAACTAGAGATAACATATGCTGAGGCTGAGTTGATAGGAGAGGGAAATGTAGTCTCATTCCTTGGAGCGATATATAGAGAGTAGAGGATTACAGGCAATAGAAGGACGCTTTTGATGGCGAAATAAGTCCTGCTTACTCATACTGTAAGAATGAGCCCCCCAATACACTGGCCTTAAGAGGATGGAATCTAGCTGGTTGCAGTGGCTCGCACCTGTAATCCCAGCACTTTGGAGGCTGAGGCGGGAGGATTGCTTGAGCCCAGGGGTTCAAGATCAGCCTGGACAACATGGTGAGACCTTGTCCCTACAAAAAAAAAAAAAAGAGGAGGATGGAATCCAGGATACACTTGTCAATACAGTTGACCCTTGAATAATATGGAATTTAGGGGCACCAACCAAACGTGAGCATATAACATTTGACTCTCCCAAAACTGAACAACTACTAATAAACCTACTACTGACCAGAAGCCTAACTGATGACATAAAACAGTTGATTAACACATTTCTTGTATCTTATATCTATTATGTACTGTCTTCCTACAATAAGTAGAGAAATAGATGTTATTAAGAAAATCATAAGAGAAACTACATTCACAGAAATGTACTATGTCAATATCATAAGTTTACATTGTCTGTTTACAAGATGAATTGTCCGTCTGAAATAGCAGGCAACCTCAGCTGCAGACCTCAGTCTATGGTACATATCAAGCAGTTCTACTTTTTCTTGTAATGTCATGACTTTGCTTCATGGGAACACTTCCAGCATCACCAGTGGCACTTCGTATGGATGCCATAGTGTTATTAAAGTTTTGCAGTATTGCACTAAACATGATGGAAAATATGTGAGAACCATGAGAGAGAACTTTTTACTGCAATACGCAATTTACTGGAGAGATGAACTGCTCACTCGGAGATGATTAGCATTACACAGCTTAAAGCGAATACTGGCAACACTTAAGCTCACTGCAATAGCACCAAGCGGTGGCTATGAAATTATTACAGTAGTACAGTTTGTATGACAGTTAATTTTAGGCAGTTATGATTTAATACTGTAGCTTTACATTTGTTTACATTTCTCCCCACTACAAATAGCACCATGTTTGGTCTGTAAGTGTGTGCCTACATTATGATAAATTTTAACTTTTTATGATAGGTTTGTTTATATTTTATGGTAGTAAATGATAAAAATAGACTAGTGTCTACACATATTTTATGCAGTCATGACATACATAACTTAAAAAAAATTTTCAGTATTTCTAGGCTACACAGTTTGCAAGTTTTTCAAATTGTTGCAAATCTTCAAAAAAAGTCTAATATATTTATTGAAAAAAATTTGCATTGACCAATGCAGTCAACCCTGTGTGGTCAAAGGTCAACTGTAGTTATCTATTTTGTCAAATATTTCTTTAATAATCTATTTATAAAGTATTTTCTCTGGAATTCTGCATCTGTGTGCATACAGAAGGGTGAAATGGCGGGTATATGATCAGAGTGTTCAGCAATCAAACAATTCATCTTTGTTATTAATCACTGAGTATTTAATTTTGTTTCATATAAGCAGCACACACAGATAGAGCCAAATCTTCCATTTATTCTACAAGGTACTCTCATTCTATGCTTTACAGATTAGTTTCCTTTGAAAATCCTCCCACAGGAAGTTACGCTAAGATGGACTTAACTTTTCAGTTATGATTAAAGAAGGACTAAAACCCCACCTTAAACAAGGCTGCCTGTGAGTCTGCAACAATTAACTGAATTCCAAGACCACCTTAGAGAGTAAGTTAACTAATGTTTATTAATAGTATAGCTTCAAGTTCCCTGTTGTGATTCTCTGGATTCTCTGTGAAAGGCAGAAAATCTTTTCTTTGGGATTCCCCTTCCCAATGGCTGGGCTCAGGAAAGGAATTACTGTCTGCTAGAGATCAGCTATTTCAACTGAAGGAAAGCTTAGGGACTTAACCATTCCAAGGAATGTACACAGCATCCACTGGGGGGGAGGGAAACTGCTCTAAGAGAGAGCTCATCCACTTTTAAAAAGGATACCCCTGTCACTTCCCCATACCAGCCAAGCACCTGCATAGGAGCATTGAGGAGACAAAAATAGAGGGCAAGGACAAGTTTTGGATGATAATTCTTCTTTTCTCCTTTACCAGACCCCTAGTAAAGAACTGGTTACCTAAAACCAGTTTTTAGTAGAGTAGTGTTTGGGAAAAGTGAATCTTCAGGCTAGAATAGGGTTAGATTTGAATGAAGTCTAGAAGCATTGGTTCGGTTAGGTCAAAATGCACTATAACATGTATTTTTAATAGGGATTTGACTTCCCCCTTTTTATTTCCATCTTAGACTCTTGATAGAGAGGCCAGGAGGTTACAGTGGCAAGTCTGCAGGAAAGAAGTTCTTTGGCTCAAAAGAGGCTGTACATGCAAGAACCAACATTATGGATTTTGTAATACTTTGAGAATGGAATCACCTCTCCCATAACATGTTTCGACATTTCAAGCATATTTTTAAAAATATTTTATGCATCGCATGGAAAGTCTGCCTCTATGTGTGAATAGCTTTTGGAAAACTTCTGATTTTTTTTTCCTCTTGTATATGCTTAATAATCTTTTTTTCTATGCTGTATATTTTGTAAACTATCAAAGTTGAATTTCTTTCAGATGTCTTATTAAGTTTTTAAATATGAGGAGAGAAACAAATAATGCATTGTGATTATTTGTGTGGCTTCTGAAACAAGACTGCTTGAATTAGAAACTTGGCTACTTGAGTGACCTTGGGCAAGTTCCTGAACATCTATAAACATATACTTGAGCTTCCACTTTTCTAGAGAGGGGATTATAATACTGCCTTACAGATTATTAGGAAAACTGAATGGGACAATGCTCATAAAGTATTTAACGCAGTATCACAGTGCTTCGCAGACTCAAAAGTATTAGCTATTACCAGTAGTGCACTCTTTTTTTAGAGACAAGGGTCTCACTATGTTGCTCCAAGTAGAACTACAGTGGCTCTTCACAGGCACAGTCATAGCACACTGTGGCCTAGAACCCCTGGGCTCCAGCGATTGTGCCACCTCGGCTTCCTGAGTTACTGGGACTAGTATACTACTGGGCCAATCGTGGCCTAGTAAAGGCACCAATAATATGTACTATGCTTCCATTATTTCTAAGGTGACCATATAGTCTATCATCCAAACTAGGATACTTTGAGAGTGAACAAAGACATTATTAATAATTACACAGGGGTGGGGCTCATGCCTATAATCCCAGCTCTTTTGGAGGCCAAGGTGGGCAGATCACTTGAATCCAGGAGTTCGAGATCAGCCTGGGCAACATAGTGAAACCACATATCTTCAAAAAAATCCAAAAATTAGCTGGGTATAGGGTGGGTGCCTGTAGTCCCAACTACTTGGGAGGCTGAGGTGGGAGGATCGCTTGACCCCAGAAAGCAGAGGTTGCAATGAGCTGAGATTGTGTCCAGAATTGGTGGGTTCTTGGCCTCACTGACTTCAAGAATGAAGCCGCAGACTCTCGCGGTGAGTGTTACAGTTCTAAAGGCGGCGTGTTCGGAGTTTGTTCCTTCTGATGTTCAAATGTGTTCGGAGTTTCTTCCTTCTGGTGGGTTCGTGGTCTCGCTGGCTCAGGAGTGAAGCTGCAGACCTTCGCGGTGAGTGTTACAGCTCTTAAAACGGCGTGCATCTGGAGTTGTTCATTCCTCATGGTGGGCTCCTGGTCTCGCTGGCTTCAGGGGTGAAGCTGCAGACCTTCACGGTGAGTGTTACAGCTCATAAAAGCAGTGTGGACCCAAAGAGTGAGCAGTAGCAAGATTTATTGCAAAGAGCGAAAGAACAAAGCTTTCACAGTGTAGAAGGGGACCCGAGCAGGTTGCCACTGCTGGCTCGGGCAGCCTGCTTTTATTCTCTTATCTGGCCCCACCCATATCCTGCTGATTGGTAGAGCCAAGTGGTCTGTTTTGACAGGGCACTGATTGGTGCGTTTACCATCCCTGAGCTAGTCACAAAGGTTCTCCACCTCCCCCACCAGATTAGCTAGATACAGAGTGTCCACACAAAGGTTCTCCAAGGCCCCAGCAGAGTAGCTAGATACAGAGTGTCGACTGGTGCATTCACAAACCCTGAGCTAAACACAGGGTGTTGATTGGTGTGTTTACAAACCTTGAGCTAGATACAGAGTGCCGACTGGTGTATTTACAATGCCTGAGCTAGACATAAAGGTTCTCCACCTCCGCACCAGACTCAGGAGCCCAGCTGGCTTCACCCAGTGGATCCCGCACTGAGGTTGCAGGTGGAGCTGCCTGCCAGTCCCGCGCTGTGCACCCGCACTCCCCAGCCCTTGGGTGGTCGATGGGACTGGGCGCCGTGGAGCAGGGAGCAGTGCTCATCGGGGAGGCTCCGGCGGCACAGGAGCCCACGGAGCGGGTGGGAGGCTCAGGCATGGCGGGCTGCAGGTCCCAAGCCCTGCCCCATGGGAAGGCAGCTAAGGCCCGGCGAGAAATCTAGCGCAGCGCCGGTGGGCTGGCACTGCTGGGGGACCCAGTACACCCTCTGCAGCCACTGGCCTGGATGCTAAGCCCCTCATTGCCCAGTGCCGGCAGGGCCCTCCGCCTGCTCTGAGTGCGGGGCCCGCCAAGCCCACGCCCACCCAGAACGCCAGCTGGCCCGCAAGCGCCACGTGCAGCCCCGTTTCCCACTTGTGCCTCTCCGTCCACACGTCCCTGCAATCTGAGGGAGCCGGCTCCGGTCTTGGCCAGCCCAGAAAGAGGCTCCCACAGTGCAGCGGTGGGCTGAAGGGCTCCTCAAGTGCCACCAAAGTGGGAGCCCAGGCAGAGGAGGCGCCGAGAGCGAGCGAGGGCTGTGAGGACTGCCTGCACGCTGTCACCTCTCAAGATCGTGCCACTGCACTCCAGCCTGGGTGACAGAGTGAGATCCTGTCTCAAAATAATTATAACAATAAGTAAGAATTACACAGAGACAACAAATGTAAAACAAAGACTGTCCTGGATCAACTGAGGCAAATGATCAAACTAATAATTTTCAACTTTGTGCCTTCTTCTGATCCACTTCTCCGCTCCAGTCCTCCCTAGTATAAATCATAATCTATTTCTATCATATTACAATATGCATACCTCTTTCCAAATCAGAGCAGTATTAAATCAACAAAAGAAGTTTATTTAGACTTCTACTTAGACTTCTATTAGACTGCTTATTGCCCTTCCATGCAGGTTTTCACTTAATATTATCTTTCTTTGGGTAATGAAATTGCTCTTTTCCTCACTTATTCCCACACTTAATAAATTTACATTTTTCTATAATATTTTATTTTAGAAAACTGTTTAGCATCAAAAATGCCATGAAAACAGCCAATAAATTGGAATTAAACATAATTCGAGGTGTAGTAAGATGCTTAAATGCCCTGTTCAAAAATGCCAACTATGTTATATAGAAACTTTACTAGTTAAGTCTCACATCATTCCTATTTTAAAGTCAGAGTAGGCCAGGCACAGTGGCTCACGCCTGTAATCTCAGCACTTTGGGAGGCCGAGGCAGGTGGATCACAATCAGGAGATCGAGACCATCCTGGCTAACACGGTGAAACCCCGTCTCTACTAAAAATACAAAAAAATTAGCCGGGCATGGTAGCGGGTGCCTGTAGTCTCAGCTACTCAGGAGGCTGAGGCAGAGAATGGCGGGAACCTGGGAGAAGGAGCTTGCAGTGAGCCAAGATCGTGCTACTGCACTCCAGCCCGGGCGACAGAGGGATACTCCGTCTCAAAAAAATTAAAAAAAAAAAAAAAAAAGTAAAGTCAGAGTAAATTCTCTCTGTATTGTCAAAAACTACTGTATCATAAGCAGACGACTGGGCAAATCTCACCTACGTCTGATTTAATCAGTATTGGAAAATGATGTTTTTCCATTGAGTTTTCTAAAATAATTCTGAATATACTTTGGCACACATACTTCATTCCCTTGGGATGAAATTTATTTTCTGGGAAGTGACTATAAATGCTGTCAATTTCCTTCAAAAATGCTGATCTAAATTATAACATATTTTTAAATATTTCCTCTCCCTTCTGTTTTTCTCTAGCTTCAGATCTATTATTTTAGTTTTCTTAGCATTTTTCCCAGGCTGGAGTGTAGTGTCATGATCGTAACTCACTGTAGTCTCAAACTCCTGGGCTCAAGTGATTCTCCCACCTCAGCCTCCCAAAGTGCTGGGAATACAGGTGTGAGCCACCATGCCTGGCTCTAGTTTCCTTAGTTTTTAATTACTTTCAATTCTCTTGTTCTTTTAGTTTTACTCTAAGATGAATGGTTCTCTAAGATGGATAGTTTTCCAATTCTAATTTACTTTCAATTCTTTTGTTCTCCTAGTTTTTCTCTAAGATGGATGTTTCTTTCTACTTCTTGAAATTCCCTCTGAGGCTTTTTGTTTTCTTATACAAAACTATATGTAGTATATCTTTCATATCTCCTGGTATGTAGCATACCAAGCTATTAATAGAAATACTTTTTATTCTTGATATTTTATTTAATTTACCTATATCTGACCACCCTACCTTGTAGATAACTGATATTTCTATTGTGTCTTCTGTAGTAATGAAACCTAGCCAATACATTTTTTCTCATCAATATTATCATCTTTAAGAAAAGTATGGGCAGCTAGGCGTGGTGGCTCATGCCTGTAATCCCAGCACTTCGGGAGGCCGAGGTGGATGGATCACCTGAGTTCAGGAGTTCAAGACCAGTTCTGACCAACATAGAGAGACCCCATCTCTACTAGAAATATAAAATTAGCTGGGAATGGTGGCACGTGCCTGTAATCCCAGCTACTCAGGAGGCTGAGGCAGGAGAATCACTTGAACCCAGGAGACGGAGGTTGTGGTGAACTGAGATTGTGCCATTGCACTCCAGCCTGGGCAACAAGAGTGAAACTCCATCTCAAAAAAAGGAAGAAAGAAAGAGAGAAAGAGAGACAGAGAGAAAGAGAGAAAGAAAGAAAAAAGAAAGGAAAGAAAGAAAAAGGAAGGAAGGAAGGAGAGAGAAAGAAAGAAAGAAAGAAGAAAGAAAGAAAGAAAGAAAGAAAGAAAAGAAAGAAAGAAAAGAAAGAAAGAAAAGAAAGAAAAAGAAAGAAAGAAAGAGAGAAAGAAAGAAAGGAAGAAACGAAAGGAAGGAAGGAAGAAAGAAAAAAGTATGGGCACTGACATTAGCATTTACTAGCTGGTGACTTTGGATAAATCATTTAATCTCTTTGTGTAATGCTTCATGATTTATAAAATAGAATAAGTCCTATCTAGTCTTTCTCATAGGGTTATTGTGGGCACCAAACGAGATGATGAACATGAAAGCACACTATCAACACTACACAAATAAAAGCTATCCTTTTTTTCTTGTATCAAGAGGACTACAATTCATTATCATCAGTAAAATATAATAAGCCATATTAAATGTCCGTTGACTTAGTTGCTCTGTAATATACATATTTGAGATTACATATTAAATGCAATATCTATTCTCTATAAAGCCTATGCTATAACCCATAAGAGAAAACAAGCATAAACTCACCAAATCTTATATAAAAATGTATTATTAATCCAGATGCCAAAAATTCAGAAATTTTGATATTTCTGACACTAGCTAGATTTTACACTATGAAAATGTGACTAGGCAAATGAGAAGTGTTCGTTTCAGGGAGAATGATTGGCCTACTTCAAGAAAACAAGCTTTTCAAACTCTAGAATCTGAGAATGTTCAGTAGTGGAAGAATAAGCAGGAAGAAACCTCAGAGGTCATCTTGTTTCTGCTTCAACTGCATTTTATAGCTGAGCGAACACAGGTTTGAAGACTTGCCCAAAGTCACTTTACTGGTTAGTGGCAGAACCATAATTAGAACTCAGTTCTCTCACCTCAGTATATGTTCAACCATGCCACATTGCTACCACATAGCAATCCAAACACGGAACAACCCAGAAGCCACCACAGAAAAGTTTGACAGAACTGTGTTTAAAACTCCTGTTGGCAAAAGACACCAAAGTTAAAACATTAGAAACAATATAAGAAACAATTTAATATCCATATATACAAAGAGCTCTTATAAGTCTGGAAGGAAATAACAATCCAGTTGAACTATTTACAAAATCCAACTGGACACTCCAATTAAACTATTTACAAAAGACATTTTAAAAGTTTACAAAAATATATATATAAAGAGCCAATCAAGATTTGAAAACATGTAGGGGCTTTGAAAACCTAGGTGAGGAATAACCCTGTTTGAAATGAAATGATAATGAAACTCTAGCCAGCTTCGGCTGTTATTATTGTATTTGGGGCAGTGATTGTTTTCCAGTTCTCTCAAGCAAAAAGAACTCCACTGGACTATAATTAAAGGGTGCTCCCATGACCTGAACAGAAAGGGAAGTGAACTAATCTGACGATCGTGGGTTGGAATTAAACCGGTTTAAACATGGTCCCTGAAACTAGACAAGAGTCTTTCTGGTGCCACTCTCCATGAATGTCAGTAGGGAAGTTCATGGAACTTTTTGAGGAAGAAGCACCATCTCAAAAGGGTCAGACCTGGGCATATCCTAGTGAACCCCTACTTGAGCATATTCCTCTAGACAGACCACCAGGCTTCTGGGTATGTATTTGCCATAGTTTCCCCAAATTCCAATAATTATATACTTCGCCCAATTCCAATAATTATATACTTTGGAAACCATGGATTTTAAAATAAGGGCTGAACAGTGTGAGCTGGCAGCAAATTGTTCTGGCAAATCAAAAGGGCTGTTTGTGTAATGGATTTAAGGCCCTGAAGGGAATTAACTCTCAAATTCTCCCAGGTTAAATGGATTAAGGTTCTATTTGGACTAAAGAATCCTATGGAAGGATCTAAGGACGCTAGTGCAGGAATAGCTGCAGGAGTCAGGGAGAGAGAGAGGAAGAAAGTCTTTCTCTTTCTGCCTCTATTTATAATGTGGACTTTATCCACTCTTCACACTTCCTTGAATTTACTTCCTGCCAGCTATTATAAAGACAAGTAATAGAGAAAAAATACAGGCTCAGGTAGAAGAAGGGAAAAAACTAGGCTCAACATAAATTTTATTTATTTAATTATTTATTTATTTAATTTTTTTTTTTTTTTTTGAGAGGGAGTCTCGCTCTGTCGCCCAGGCTGGAATACAGTGGCGCAATCTCGGCTCACTGCAAGCTCCGCCTCCTGAGTTCACGCCATTCTCCTGCCTCAGCCTCTCCGAGTAGCTGGGACTACAGGCGCCCGCCACTACGCCCGGCTAATTTTTTTGTATTTTTAGTAGAGACGGGGTTTCACCGTGGTCTCGATCTCCTGACCTCGTGATCCACCCGCCTCGGCCTCCCAAAGTGCTGGGATTACAAGCGTGAGCCACCGCGCCCGGCCAATTTTATTTATTTATTTTAGATGGAGTCCCCACTCTGTCACCCAGGCTGGACTGTAGTGGCACAGTCTCGGCTCACTGCAATCTCCAACTCCCGGGTTACAGTGATTCTCTTGACTCAGCCTCCCAAGCAGCTGGGATTACCCAGCTAATTTTTTTTGTATTTTTAGTAGAGACAGGGTTTCGCCATGTTGGCCAGGCTGGTCTCGAACTCCCGACCTCAGGTGATCTGCCCACCTCGGCTTCCCGATGTGCTGAGATTACAGGTGTGAGCCACCACACCCAGAAACATAAATTTTTAAAAGACTAAAACAGGCTGGGCACGGTGGCTCAGGCCTGTAATCCCAGCAGTCTGGGAGGCCAAGATGGGTGGATCACTGAAGGGCAGGAGTTCAAGACCAGCATGATCAACATGGTGAAAGCCCGTCACTAGTTAAAATACAAAAATTAGCTGGCATGTTAGCCTAGCATGGTGGCAGGCACCTGTAATCTCAGCTACTTGGGAGGCTGAGGCAGGAGAATCACTTGAACCTGGGAGGCAGAGATTGCAGTGAGGAGAGATCGTGCCATTGTACTCCAGCCTGGTCAACAGAACAAAACTCCATCTCAAAAAATAAATAAATAAAAATAAAAAATAAAGGACTAAAACAGACCTAAAACTAGGAATTGAAATAACATCTTTTTAAAAGATTAAAATGTCTGTAGAAAACGAGATGAGAGAGACATGTGAGAGTTAACATTGTGAAAAAGGGCAAGTAGAGGAAAAAAAAGATTTAGGATTAAACTTTCATAAAAGCCAGAACATGAAACGGATTTCAGTATAATGTATACATAAGAAAAATTTTCGATATTTAAAAATGAATGGCATGAACATTAAAAGACGTATTGATTTAAAACTTTTAAATCTATAATATAAAAAATAATTAAACAGTAACAAGTTCTGAATTAGTTAAAAAGAAAGAGAACTGCTAGAGGTCGTTCAGTTCCTGAGTGAGTCTGATTTCCCCTGGAAAGAGGATCCTGCAGCACCACGAGCCTCCTGGGTAGAGAATTAATGAAACAGAAGGCCACTCTGAAACTGCTCTGAGACCCTGAAGCTCATGGCTCCCAAGTGTCCTTCTCAGCTGTGCAAGCAAGCATCTGACGCCTGAGAGCCCAAGCTTCTACAGCTGATCCAAGCAACACAGCTCAGCCTCTGTAAACTCCCAAGCCTTCCTCCATTCTCTCCTCCTCTTCAATACATTTCTATCAGAATAATAAATTAGGATGCTGGTTAATAGATAACCTGCCTGTACAAGACTGTGTAGCTAGGAATTTGGAGAGCTGGAATCTGAACCCAGCAACCTGAAAGACCACACATAAATGCCAACCATAAACTATATGTAAACCTGTAACTACTTTTAATGCCTGCAACAGTAGATTTCCCACACCATGTATAAGCCAACATTTTCACTTTTAATCATTGGGTTTTGTTTTGTTTTGTTTTTAAATCCACAATCGTCTGTCAAATAAAAACAAAAAGTTTTAATTTCCACTTGAAATACTTCCTGTTTTCTCATCTTCCTCTTCTTCTGCTCCTTTCAAACAAAAGCTGATCCCTTTCTTTTATTTTTTCCTCTCCATAAGGGCAATATGTATGTGTTATAGAAAATAAAGGATTTACAAAGTATACAAAGGAGGACAAATAATTCCACTGAATACCAACAGCTAAAAATAAGACCCTGATTATGTTGTTATTCAAGTGCCTGAGTATAACTATATAGACTAGGTGATTTCAAGGCCTTTGCTCCAGAGCGTAATACTTTTGGTAGCAGCAATACATGATTATGCTAGACCCATAACTACAGTCACATCTTTTTTTGTGAGATTGAGTGAAAAACGAGCCACTCTAGTTTGGTTCTGCAGTAGCTTACCTTGTGGTAAAAACGTGTTTTTTTCTTAACTTTATTTATAATCATACTGTCTTATTTGACCAAAAAACAATTGTATTGGGATCTTGCTGGTAACCATTCCTTATACGTGTGTAATGGAGTATAACAAAAACAGGGTGAACATGGCTCACTCGGTGATGATTTTCAATACCGATATACTAAGTGGTGTCTCAGATCTTGGTATTCTTCCCTTTTCCTTTTATGTAAATAGGACTCATTGATGCTTCTCAGGCACTAGTGGAGAAGATAGTTTAAAAATCATTCCCAACAGAAGTTTCCATTCACAGATTTACCTTTTACTTTCTCACACTACCTCATGTAAAGTCTTTTGTGTTTAAAAGTATGTAATAGCCCTAAAAGAAGGTATTATGTGTTTCATCTGTTGCTCCAGAAGAAGTGAAAAATCAGACTATTAACCTGCTGTGTAATCCCTGCACGGACCGCAACGCCTTTCAGTGGGAAGCCAGGCTAAGCCAAGAGCAGGGAGGATTGCAGTTTAAACATTGCAGGGTCAAGTTCAACATTTGTTCCATTCACAGAACTCCCACTGACATCAATGGGAGTTTTGTGCAGAGTTGAACTTCTTCCTCAGTTAAATTATTTCTGTAATGCCTTCTATTTTTCCAGAACATATTCCACAAAGCATGTAATAAAGAAAGTATATGTAGTACTTCTCTTTTTTTCAGGCCTATTATTAATCTTAATAAAATTCCATCAACAAAAAAAGCATTTTTCTTATAGGACATGATTTAGAAGGTCATTTTGCAGAGAATGTGAAGAGACTTTCATATAGTTCTAGAGTCATCTGTTTGCAATTTTTGAGATTTTTTGGTATGTGTGATATAAAAAGCACAGTTGAATTCAGTCAACAGCCTTTGAACCTCTGAAATTTTGTGCCCTATGATACATCATAATTGACTGATTGGGTACACAGAGTTCTTGAGCTTCTTAGATCAAGATACGTGGAGCTAGATATCAATTCCACAAATATTCTGAGGTAAATAAAAGTCGCTAAATAGAAAAAGTAAAAGCACTGGAATTTATGTAATTGTGGGCAATCTATATTAGTGAAGAGTTGGAACACTATGTTGTAATTTTATTGGGTAATATAGTAGCATCAATTACAATTTAGTATTTTAATAAATAAATACTCATAATTTATAATTACTCATTGTTATGACTTGTAATTTTAAGGGAACTTCTACTTTAGTATAATATTAGATTTTCTTTCTTTGAATAGCTATAGGTACTATCTAACATTTCTGTCAGTTTGGGAAATTACACACTAATTTACATTACAAAATGAATTACTGTATCTAAAACCATAACTTAAGGTCATTTTTGATATTTCAGACTTAACAGAAAATCTAAGGTTTCTTATAAGCCAAAGGAATACTCTAGATTCAAAAATCTGGTGTATGTTTTGCTTAATCTTCAGAAATATTTTTAAACAGATTGGATTCTAACCATCATTAGTATTCTTTAAAAAGCTTTGGCGTGATACATTGATACTTCACATAAGGGAGATGCTCCTTTTTTTCTGTTGCTCAGGAGTTTTTCAAAAGGGCAATCTGTGGAGAAAGAAAGCTGATAGAAAGTAAAAATAGAGGCTGAGGAAGGAGGATCGCTTGAGGGCGGGAGTTCAACACCAGCATAGTCAACATAGCGAGATCCTATCTCTACAAAAAATGTTTAAAAATTAGCCAGGTATGGCGGCATGCACCTGTAGTCCCAGTTACTCCAGAGCCTGAGGTGGGAGGACTGCTTTAGCCCAGGAGTTCAAGGTTCCAGTAAGCCATGATCACACCACTGCACTCCCATTTGAGTGACAGAGCGAGACCCTGTCTCAGAAAAATAAAAAAAGAGAGAGAAATGGCACTTTTCTGGCCTACCCATTCTCTGTTATCCCTAAACATCAGCCAACTGCAACATTTTATACTGAATTTTAGTTTTCCAGAGGTCCATTCTTCTTTCAAACTGTAACTCCGTCAAGTCTTTCAGAGAATCATGAGATCACACAAACTACTATTTAATAGTGTGCTCAATCAGTAAAATCTTCTGAGGAATTCAAACAAGTGTCAGCTATCATCAATATTTAGAGTGTCTATTATGGACCCAGTACTAGGCTGGGCGTTTCACATGTGATAAGTCATAAAGTAATTTAAAAGATACCAAGTTATGATGTTTTAGATAAATCTATAAGATATATGCAATTCTAAGAGGAATTTGTTGTTCCATGGGCCCGGGAATCAGAAAAGTCCCTACTTGTGAGTAACCATGATACGTAGACTATCCATTCTTTTGTGGCCTTTTGAGTTGGGTACTGTTGTGAGGTTTTTAAGGATGCTACGGCTGGCAGTTTAAAAATCTGTCTGCAAATTCTTTGACATTATTCTCACTGAGAGGTGCAATCTATGAACCCTCTCCTTGAAAATGGGCTGTTTTTTTATTCTGTTTCAACCAATAGAGTACAGAGGAAATAATATTGTGTGACTTCCCAGGTGAGGGCATAAAAGGCAATGCAGCCTCCACCTTGTTCACTGGAATACTTGCTCTCAAAGACATCAGCTGCTAAGTGAGCATTCTGACTGCCCTGAAGGTGCCATGTATGGGAAAGGCCAAACTAGCCCACATGGAAAGACCACTTGGAGAGGCCCTGTGATTACATACAGGAATTGAGAGACAAAGAGAGAGAGCTGCCTGGCCAGCTCCCAGCTGCCTCACCCTCCCTTCTCCCTAACTGTTCAGCTCTAGCCATAAGATATATATTATATAGTTTGGCCATATAAATTACATAAATGTTTTATATGTAAAATAAAATTGTATTTATTTACTTATTTAGAAACAGGGTCTCCTTCTGTTGCCGAGGCTGCAGTGCACTGATGTGATCATGGCTTACTTCTGTCTCCACCATCTTATAATATATCTCTGACTATATATATATATATGTTATATATATGTTATATATGTGTTATATATATAACTATATAATAAGATAAATAATAATAAGATAATAAACTCATTTCATTCCTTCTTCCACTATCCTGTTCCCTCCCTTTAGGGAGTCATTTCTGTTAGTTTTGTTTTGTGTTATATTTTTTAAAGATTTTCATTCATTTATGTTCATTTTGAGACACCACGAGGGATGACAATTAGGCTTTAGGCCAAATTGCTACAGTAATTTTTAGGATCATGACAGTTGTAGATTGAGGAAGAATTAGTCTTCTGACGAAGTGGTCTTCATGAAAACAGGTCATTTTGGTTTTTATCCCCTCACTGCTTCCTCATCAAAGTCTTTTTAAAATGGAGAAGTAGTTCTCTGCCTCTCTTCCTCATGGTTATTTACCTACCACATTTACTAAAATGTGCTTATCTAGTTAAAATACTTTTTAAATGGTTAGAAAGTAGAATTCATAACAGGATTTCATTTTACATATATAGATGTTTGCAAGAGGAAAACTAGTGACAGCTAGATCACAAAAATTTTTTTCCAGGGCACTGGAATAATTTATTCAAGTCAGTATTTCATATCAATTTAGGTTTGTGAGGTTGACAAGTTTTCATTGAGTTGGCCAAGGCCTAATACATTTGGTGTGATATCTCTGGTTTCAGCTCCACACCTCCAATCTCATTTTTTTTTTCCACAAGACTTTATTTATTTATTTTTATTTCCATAGGTTTTGGGGGAACAGGTGGTGTTTGGTTACATGAACAAGCTTTTTGGTGGTGATTTCTGAGATTTTTGTGCACCCATCACCTGAGCAGTATACACTGTCCCCTATTTGTAGTCTTTTATCCCTCCCCCTCCTCTCACCCTTTCCCCCGAGTCCCCAATGTCCATTGTATCATTCTTATGCCTTTGCATTCTCATAGCTTAGCTCCCACATATCACAAAATATTGAAGCTACTTATTTATGGAGAGTGAAATTTAAAGTGATTCCATTTTCATTCGTTTTTATCTCTATTTTCTCATTTTCCATATGATAATATACTCAAATAATGCTAAAAAGGTAGTTTTCTTTCCTTTACATTAAAAGATAAAATATGCATTTTAAAATGACCACTCAAAAGTGGAATTGCTGTTTCATGGATGTAGTTTCTGTTTGGGATGATGAAAAAGTTCTAGAAATGCATAGTGATTGATTGTTTCACAATCTTGTCAATGTACTTAATGCCATTGAATTGTACAATTTATAATGGTTAAAATAATAATGTGTATTATGCATATTATACCACAATTTAAAAACTACATAAAGGAGTTAAAAATATTATTACAGATGGGCCGGGTGCGGTGGCTCACACCTATAATCCCAGCACTTTGGGAGGCCAAGGCGGGCGGATCACTAGGTCGGGAGATGGAAACCATCCTGGCTAACACGGTGAAACCCCGTCTCTACTAAAAATACAAAAAATTAGCCAGGCACAGCGGCGGGCACCTGTAATCTGAGCTACTTGGGAGGCTGAGACAGGAGAATGGTGTAAACCCGGGAGGCGGAGCTTTCAGTGAGCTGAGATTGGCCACTGAACTCCAGCCTGGGTGACAGAGTGAGACTTCATCCCCAAAAAATATATATATATAAAAATATATATATATTTTTTACTGCAGATGATCCCTAGAATTAAATGAAACTTCTTATGGACCATGATCTTGCCATGCTTCACTTATATTCTTTAGACCAGTATCCAAAACATTATTACTTGCTCAGTGTATAAGAGTAAAAAATATAAATTAATATTTATTGAGGGGCTGAGTTTTTCTTTTTTCTTTTTTTCCCACAAGCCTACGAAATTGATACTTTTCTTTTCTTTTTTCTTTTTATTTCTTTTTGTTTGAGACAGGTTCTCACTCCGTCTCCCAGGCTGGAGTGCAGTGGTATGATCTCTGCCCACTGCAAACTCCACCTCCTGAGTTCAAGCGATTCTCCTGCCTCAGCCTCCCAAGTAGCTAAGACTACAGGCAGCCCCACCAGGCCCGGCTAATTTTTGTATTGTTTCTAGAGATGGGGTTTCGCCATCTTGCCCAGGCTGTTCTTGTACTCTTGGGCTCAAGTGACCCTCCTGCCTTGGCCTCCCAAAGTGCTGGGATTATAAGCGTGTGATACCATCCCTGGCCTCATTTTTTTTAAATATATATATATGCATTTTTTTCACATAGAGGGGCTGAGTTTTTAAACATAAAATGTGTGTACATTTTACACACAATAAGTCATTTAATAGTCCCCAAAGTCAATGAGATAAATAGCATTATCTCCATTTTGAATATGAAGAAACAGGCTAAGAAAGTTTAAGGCCGCTCAGCTAGTTAAGTGTCAAAACCAGGGTCTGATTCAAGGTCTGTTTGACATCAAATCACTGCTCTTCACCTCCTTGTTACAGCAGTTTGACTACACCGGCTCTATACAGTGTTGCCATATAGAAACTTGTTACACAGCATCTCCATGGTTATAAAAAGTTCTTTCCTAACTTTCCAGCTATGAGTTTACTTAAAAAGTCTGCCATGTTTACTTTGAAATTTTCTGTTTCCACTATATTTTAAAAACTGATTAGGCCAGGCACAGTGGCTCACACCTGTAATCCCTGCACTTTGGGAGCCCGAGGCAGGCAGATCATAAGATCAAGAGATTGAGACCATCCCGGCTAACATGGTGAAACCCCGTCTCTACTAAAAATATGAAAATTAGCTGGGTGTGGTGGCGCACACCTGTAATCCCAGCTACGCGGGAGGCTGAGGCAGGAGAATCACTTGAACCCAGGAGGTGGAGTTGGCAGTGAGCTGAGATCATGCCACTGCACTCCAGCCTGGCAACAGAGTGAGACTCCGTTAAAAAAAACAAAAACCAAAACCTGAATAACAGAGTTTTCATGGAAATCATTCACATGATTATTATTTTTATTAACTTTATCATCATGCTAAACATGATCATTGTGGTACATTTACTTTGGTTAGAGACAAAGTCAACAAGAAGATGCAATTTAAGATGCATTTTGAACACATTTTTCTGAAGCAAGGTTCGTAGCTTTCTGGAAATGATGTAGAAAAGAATCACCCAATTATCATTCTAAATCCATCAATTCAGAGTCTACAGGGTCCAAAGAGAGGACCAAGGTTTGGTCCCGAGTTTAAAAAACAGAGTCAGCTCACACATTCTTTTTCCAATTTGGAAGCTTAAATTTTATCCTTTGCTAGTATACTGGAAGGGTAGCACATTAGTTCTAAGACCAACCCCTTACTTCTTCCTCATACTCCAAAGTTCTTAGGAGTGAGTGCTGGTTAAGGGTTGGTAGAATTTATATGCACTAGGATCTTCTGGCATGGCTTAGAGTTCCTGCAAGAACCCTAGAATGAATTCACTCCCTTAGATGCTATTATGAGTTTCAATTTTGAACCAGACCTCTGACTCACTCTCTTAGATGAGCAATTAATAGGAACAAGTTTCTTTGAGACCCTTGGACTGATCCTTTGGATACTGAAGGCTCAAGTTTGGGATGCAGTAAGCTACCTAGGATTTGAAGTTCAGATGAGCAATGAAATGAAACAGCATACAGGAAGCCTGCTAATAACTTTGCACTGCATTGACTTAATTTCCCCAAGTAAAATATAATAATGAATTCATTTAAAATAAGGAAGCTATTTGAGAGCTGTCAACACATATGGAAATTTGGGAGCTTTGCAAACTCACTACTGAAAGAAATATGAAAAACAATTAAAATTATCAATATCACCTATGCTTTTAGTATGAGGATGAAAAGGTAAAGTTCATGCCAAGAATTTGTTCAGTCGTGCAGAACTGAAGTCTGAGCATGCAAGTGACTCAGTCAGAATCAAAGGAGGATAATGAAATAGGCCTTTGAGACATATAAAGAACATATAAAAATTGGATAAACATGCAGAAACAAACAAACAAAAAACCACCTCCCACAGGCTTGACCCTCATAGAATCCAAAATATTTGACACTGAGAATATCTTCCACACTCTTTGTTAAGCACCTAGAAGAAGTTCTTTACATGAATTTCTACTGCCGATAAATGTGCCCCAGCCATTGTACAAATGATCAGCATTAAACTTTCTCATTTGGAGTCAGGCAAGGTGGCTCATACCTGTAATCTCATCACTTTGGGAGGCTGAGGCAGGAAGATTGCTTGAGTCCAAGAGTTCGAGGCTATAGTGAGCTATGATGGTGCCACTGCACTCCAGCCTGAATGAGACCCTGTCTCTTAAAAAAAAAAAAAATCCTGTTTGAAAAGAAGGCATTTTTACCACCTTAATTCAAAGGCTACAAACTTAAATAACCATTGAAAGGCATGCACAGGAAATAATAAATGTATATTCAATGTCCATTACCCTTGTTCATGAGGGAAGCTGTGAAATAGAGAATCCAAAACAAAGGTTAACCTCCAAATCACTCATACTTCAATTTGAAGTGTATTTGTTAATTGTAAATTGTTTCCCTATTTTACCTTTACTTAGGTGAGGGCTTCAAAACTTCAACACTATTGACACTTTAGACTGCACGAGTCTTTTGTGTAGGGGCTGTTTTGTGCATTGTAGGATGTTACTAGCATCCCTGGCATCCCTATCAATAGATGCCAAAAGCACCCCATATTTGTGGCAACCAAACATGTTTACAGACATTGCCAAATGTCCCCTTTGGAGCCAAGATCTCTCCCAGTTGGAAACCGCTGATTTACACCACTATAAAGATTAGTTCACCTTTTCTGCTGGGCACACACCAGCTGGAAAATAGGGAAAGTAATCTAGGAGAGAACAAGATGAAGCTGGCCCAGGACAAAGAAAATGTATTGCAGATAACCTGCAGTGTGGATAATCAACAACTAATTCATGAGAATTAAATATATGGTTGGGAGCATCTTATTAGAGTCAATTGGTAGACAATGAATGATTGAGGTTGATATAAATACCGGACGTAGTTATAATCACCTTCCGGCTACCCGACTCTGGCTGCTGAAGATCAAATCAAGTATTCCTTTTATAGAACTGCATGACTTGATACACATTGTGCAATTGAGAGCTTGCTTGTTTTTCAGTCATTGACAGCTGGTCTAGCAGAAAGGCTGCCAGACACTTGGGTCATGCAACCAATCTCAAAATGCATATTGGGCCTGAGAAGATAAGGAGGTGATGACTAAGGATTTTAAGAAGGAAGAAGTAATCACTTCTAACTTAAATGTAATTTGATAGTGTTTCTGCCACATTTAGGCAAAATGTGTTTTAGCCTCCTTTATGTATTTGTATATATTTTATGGACAAAAGTTTTGTTTTTATGAGAAAGTCTTAAGTTATGACAACAGGATGGTTCATGAATTGGTACTCTGAAGACCACTAGTGCAAAATACAGGCTAAATCTCATGCCCCCTTCCAGTCACTACCTCCCCCTTCCCCACTAGACCAACTTCTAACAGTATAAACTTTCGCCTGTTTTTGTACTTTATATAAGTGGAATACTATGTGTATTATTATGTCTGTCTTCTTTCATTTGACATTGTTTTGCGAGATTCATCTAGATTGTTGTAATTTTCTTTTTCATTGCTAGCTGTTATTCCAATGAGTTCATATACCACAATTAATTTCTCTACTGTTGGGTTGTTTTCAGTTTTAGATATTAAGAACAGTTATTTTCTGGAAAAAAAAAAAAAGGCTAAAAAGGTGCACTGATTAGGAAAACATGTATGTTGACTGTATTTTGTGTGTGTGTGTGTGTTATTCTATTAATCATACTGACTGGGTCCCGAGCTCTTGTTTTCCCAATGTGAGACATTTAACAAAAAAAGGCATACAGATGTGCCCATGGACTGGAAAATAGTTTACTCAGTTGTAATTAATTAATTTTTTTTTTTTTTTTTGAGACGGGGTCTCACTCTGTCACCCAGGCTGGAGAGCAGTGGCACGATCTCAACTCACTGCAACCTCTGCCTCCCGGGTTCAAGCAATTCTCCTGCCTCAGCCTCCTGAGTAGCTGGGATTACAGGCAAACGCTGTCACGCCTGGCTAATTTTTGTATTTTTAGTAGAGATGGGGTTTCACCATGTTGGTCAGGCTGGTCTCGAACTCCTGACCTTGTGATCTACCCGCCTTGGCCTCTCAAAGTGCTGGGATTACAGGCGTGAACCACCGCGCCTGGCCTAATTAATTAATTAATTAATTATTTTTATTTTGAGACAGAGTCTTACTCTGTCACCCAGGCTGGAGTGCAGTGGCGTGATCTCGGCCCAGTACAACCTCTGCCTCTTGGGTTCAAGCGATTCTCCTGGCTCAGCCTCCCTCTTTCTCCTGAATAACTGGTATTACAGGCGTGTGCCACCATGCCCATCTAATTTTTGTATTTTTAAGTAGAGACAGGGTTCCACCACGTTGGCCAGGCTGGTCTCAAACTCCTGACCTCAAGCGACCTGCCCGCCTCAGCCGCCCAAAGTGCTGGGGTTACAGGCATAAGCCACCATGCCCGGCCTACTTAGTTGTATTTATATCAGGTTCAACAATCATACTCTCTGCATTCTTTTTTTTTTTTTTTTTGGAGGCAGACTTTCATTCTTGTGGCCCAGGCTAGAGTGCAGTGGCGCGATCTTGGCTCTCTGCAAACTCTGTCTCCCGGGTTCAAGCGATTCTCGTGCCTCAGTCTCCCAAGTAGCTGGGATTACAGGCGCCTGTCTCCTGCCTCAGCCTCTCCGAGTAGCTGGGACTACAGGCGCCCGCCACCATGCCTGGCTAATTTTTTGTATTTTTTAGTAGAGACGGGGTTTCACCATGTTGGCCAGGCTGGTCTTGAACTTCTGACCTCAGGTGATCCGCCTGCCTCAGCCTCCCAAAGTGCTGGGATTATAGACATGAGCCACCATGCCTGGCCTCTACATTTTTATTGATAGATTTCTATCTACTTACCCACTTAGAGAAAAACCTAGAATTAAGAGATGTGTCCAGGGGTTGATTTTTGAATTCCGTTTGTAAAACAATTTTATTAGTGAACTTAATGAAGACCCCAGAGAAGGCATTTACTGCATATCTAACACAGTCCTGGCACTTAGAAGTCACGTATTTGTTGAATGAATGAGTAAATGAGTTGATAGATGGAAAATTGACTGTTGGGGCAAAATCAATATGATTAATTTTGTTAAATGTTATTTAAGCAAATAATGTTAAAAGGAGTTTGCCCAAACGCAGACAGCCAAAACATTAATGAGCTGAGTTAGAATCTCAGACTAACTCCAAAGCACTTAACCTCTAAACTAGGTGGAATACTCAGAAAAGAAATGCTAATGGGTAAATGTAAGTTCCTGCCCTGAAGAGGCAAAGATAAGTTGCACAAGTACAGAATTGTGTATTGTTAATGGCCACTGCTCATATAAAACAGACCTCATGGCTGTGGTTGACCACAATGTCAGCTGAGCCCACAGTGTGATATACCATTAAAAAAGCGAATTCTGTCTGAAGCTGCATTAATCAACATATTAAAGCAGTGAAAGTCCTGTTCAACCCAGCTCAGCACCTTTTACTTTTATCTCCCTGACCAATGTCTGGGACAGGATGTTGTAAAAATATTCAGTTCCTTGTCTTTGTGTCCTTGTGTTTTACTATCACCAGAAATATACAGGCTTCACTTCATACAGAAAAGTATCCAAGAACAGATTAAGACTTTCTCTTTTTTTTTTGAAATAGAGTCTCACCCTGCCGCCTAGGCTGGAGTGCAGTGGCACAATCTCAGCTCACGGCAACCTGCACCTCCTGGGTTCAAGAGATTGTGATGCCTCACTCCTGAGTAACTGGGATTACAGATGTGCACCACCATGCCTGGCTAACGTTTATATTTTTAGTAGAGATGGGGTTTTGCCATGTTGGCCATGCTGGTCTCAAACTCCTGGCCTCACACGATCTGCCCACCTCGGCCTCCCAAAGTTCTGGGATTACATGTGTAGTCCACCGTGCCCGGCCAAGACTTTCCAATTATAATCATTCTTGATTACCAATTCTTTGTTTCAGGTCTGATTCTTGCCCCCTGTTCCCCTTATTTGGCATTTCGGATTGTCCCTTACTTCTGGCCTATTCTTACTTGGTGTGTTAGTCAGGGTTCTCCAGAGAGACTGAAGAAATAGGATGGATAGATATAGATAGATAGATAGATAGATAGATAGATAGATAGATAGATAGATAGATGATAGATAGACAGACAGACAGATAGATGATAGGGAATTTACTAGGGTAATGGCTCACACAATTACAGAGGCTGAGAAGTCCCACAAGCCGTCTGCAAACTGGAGACCATGGGATGCTGCTAGAATGGCTCAGTCCTAGTCTGACGAGCCTCAGAACCAGGGAAGGCAAGCTCCAAGAACCTGGGGGCTGGGGGGAAGAGGTGCTTGTGTAAGTTTTGGAGTACAAAGGCTGGGAAGCCTGGAGTTCTGATGTCCAAGGGCAAGAGAGGAAGAGTGTAT
Organism: Symphalangus syndactylus; assembly: GCF_028878055.3. Lineage (NCBI taxonomy): Eukaryota > Metazoa > Chordata > Mammalia > Primates > Hylobatidae > Symphalangus > Symphalangus syndactylus. The sequence goes on from NC_072440.2 coordinate 33,770,419, forward strand.
CCCAGCTCTCACAGATAGATGAACACATTCGCCTTTTTTCTGTTTCTGTGCTCTTAGGAGCCCCAGCTGCTTCGGTGGTACCCACCCACAGTGAGGGCAGATGTTCCTCACCTCCTCCACTCAGACTCACAACATGCTAATCTTCTCTGGAAACACCCTCATAGACATACCCAAAAATGATGCTTTACCAAGTTTCCAGGTATTCCTGAATTCAGTCAAATTGACACCTAAAATTAACTATCACGCTTGGGAAACGGCCACCAACTGTCATTGCTTTGTGCTCAAGAGACCCAAGCCAGCAATGTCCACTCCCACAGCCACCCCAGAAATTCTGGTCTGGATCAAACTTGGGCCCCAGTAATTTAGCAAGAGATTTGGCAAGTCTTAGTTCACTCTATGATGGAACATTTTATTTGGTTATGGGAATCTTATTGAGACAGACATTGATAAGCTAAGGGCAGCCAAGATGATGAAATACCTACAAATCGTACCATATGTACACATTTGATCTTGGCCAAAAGACTGAGAAAGACTATGTTACACCAGGAAAAGCTGGTGAAACTGGAGGAGTTTAACCTGGACAAGAAAAGGCAATGATGTGTAGTTGGTACAACTGTAATCTGTATGTGAACAGCTGTTCTGCAGACGGGGTAATAGTCTTAATCTCATTTTACAAGTACGAAATGTAAATGAGTGAAAGCTTTAGGGGGCATTTTGGGTCTGGTGGGAGGGAGAACCTAGCCATAAAAAGGTATCTGTATTAGTCATCTTGCAACTCAATTCAAACCAGTTTACACACTGAAGAGAACGTATTGTCTTTTGAAACTGAAAGACTCAAAGGGATGACTGGCTTCAGATTTGAGGGAAAAATGGGGTAATATACAGCAAGGATAAGGAATTCATAACATTCCCAAGTTATCCCAAATTATCTCCAAAGGTTGGAGAGTTTTAGGGTCAATCTCTTAGAAGAGGTTGTTTTTAAAATATTTTGAGGAATAGAATGGACATGATTTTCAGGAAAACAATAAAAAAATTGTCCTACACCATACAGCTGGGATTGAGAAAAGAGAATAATGGGCATAGTAAGAGATTCTCTGTTTAACTAGACTAGAACAAGAAATATGCAGAACAATGAATCAGAAATTTGAGATAATGGCAGAACCATTGATGAGTGAGTCTCATTCAGGCTCTTATGGTATTTACAAAACACATTAGGTCATGTACTCCTATAAGTTCTTAAATGTTTACTTAAATTTAAAATGAGATCTGCTTACCTGGAAAAGAATTATTACATTATTTAGAAACATGAATTGACATGGTATTAGAATATCGCATATCTTTGGATAATTTACCGTCTATGGCAATAGTTATAAACTTGACATTTGTAAAGAAAATATCGAGGTGGAGCCAAGATGGCCGAATAGGAACAGCTCCGGTCTACAGCTCCCAGCCTGAGCAACAAGGAAGATGGGTGATTTCTGCATTTCCATTTGAGGTACCGGGTTCATCTCACTAGGGAGTGCCAAACACTGGGTGCAGGACAGTTGGTACAGCACACTGTGTGCGAGCCAAAGCAGGGCGAGGCATTGCCTCACTCGGGAAGCGCAAGGGGTCAGGGAGTCCCCTTTCCTAGTCAAAGAAAGAGGTAACAGACGGCACCTGGAAAATCGGGTCAGTCCCACCCTAATACTGCGCTTTTCCAATGGGCCTGGAAAACGGCACACCAGGAGATTGTGTCATGCACCTGGCTCAGACGGTCCTATGCCCACGGAGTCTCGCTGATTGCTAGCACAGCAGTCTGAGATCAAACTGCAAGGCGGCAGCGAGGCTGGGGGAGGGGCGCCCGCCATTGCCAAGGCTTGCTTAGGTAAACAAAGCAGCCAGGAAGCTCGAACTGGGTGGAGCCCACCACAGCTCAAGGAGGCCTGCCTGCATCTGTAGGCTCCACCTCTGGGGGCAGGGCACAGACAAACACAAATTCAGCAGGAACCTCTGCAGACTTAAATGTCCCTGTCTGACTGACAGCTTTGAAGAGAGTAGTGGTTCTCCCAGCACACAGCTGGAGATCTGAGAACAGGCAGACTGCCTCCTAAAGTGGGTCCCTGACCCCCGAGTAGCCTAACTGGGAGGCACCCCCCAGTAGGGACAGACTGACACCTCACTCAGCCAGGTACTCCTCTGAGACAAAACTTCCAGAGGAACTATCAGACAGCTGAATATGTGGTCTCACGAAAATCCGCTGTTCTGCAGCCACCACTGCTGACTCCCAGCCAAACAGGGTCTGGAGTGGACCTCTAGCAAACTCCAACAGACCTGCAGCTAAGGGTCCTGTCTGGTAGAAGGAAAACTAACAAACAGAAAGGACATCCACACCAAAACCCCATCTGTACATCACCATCATCAAAGACCAAAAGTAGATAAAACCACAAAGATGGGGAAAAAACAGAGCAGAAAAACTGGAAACTCTAAAAATCAGAGCACCTGTCCTCCTCCAAAGGAACGCAGTTCCTCACCAGCAACAGAACAAAGCTGGACGGAGAATGACTTTGACGAGTTGAGAGAAGAAGGCTTCAGACGATCAAACTACTCTGAGCTACGGGAGGAAATTCAAAACAATAGCAAAGAAGTTAAAAACTTTGAAAAAAAATTAGACGAATGGATAACTAGAATAACCAATGGAGAGAAGGGCTTAAAGGAGCTGATGGAGCTGAAAGTCAAGTATCGAGAACTACACGAAGATTACAGGAGCCTCGGTAGCCAATGCGATCAACTGGAAGAAAGGGTATCAATGATGGAACATGAAATGAATGAAATGAAGCAAGAAGGGAAGATTAGAGAAAAAAGAATAAAAAGAAATGAACAAAGCCTCCAAGAAATTTGGGACTATGTGAAAAGACCAAACCTACATCTGATTGGTGTACCTGAAAATGATGGGGAGAATGGAAACAAGTTGGAAAACACTCTGCAAGATATTATCCAGGAGAACTTCCCCAATCTAGAAAGGCAGGCCAACATTCAGATTCAGGAAATACAGAGAATGCCACAAGGATACTCCTCGAGAAGAGCAACTCCAAGACACATAATTGTCAGATTCACCAAAGTTGAAATGAAGGAAAAAATGTTAAGGGCAGCCAGAGAGAAAGGTCGGGTTACCCACAAAGGGAAGCCCATCAGACTAACAGCTGATCTCTCGGCAGAAACTCTACAAGCCAGAAGAGAGTGGGGGCCGATATTCAACATTCTTAAAGAAAAGAATTTTCAACCCAGAATTTCCTATCCAGCCAAACTAAGCTTCATAAATGAAGGAGAAATAAAATACTTTACAGACAAGCAAATGCAAGTGATTTTGTCACCACCAAGCCTGCCCTAAAAGAGCTCCTGAAGGAAGCACTAAACATGGAAAGGAACAACCGGTACCAGCCCCTGCAAAAACATGCCAAATTGTAAAGACCATCGAGGCTAGGAAGAAACTATAGCAACTAACGAGCAAAATAACCAACTAACATCATAATGACAGGATCAGATTCACACATAACAATATTCACGTTAAATGTAAATGGGCTAAATGCTCCAATCAAAAGACACAGGCTGGCAAACTGGATAAGGAGTCAGGACCCATCAGTGTGCTGTATTCAGGAAACCCATCTCACGTGCAGAGACACACATAGACTCAAAATAAAGGGATGGAGGAAGATCTATCAAGCAACTGGAAAACAAAAAAAGGCAGGGGTTGCAATCCTAGTCTCTGATAAAATAGACTTTAAACCAACAAAGATCAAAAGAGACAAAGAAGGCCATTACATAATGGTAAAGGGATCAATTCAACAAGAAGAGCTAACTATCCTAAATATATATGCACCCAACACAGGAGCACCCAGATTCATAAAGCAAGTCCTCAGTGACCTACAAAGGGACTTAACCTCCCACACAATAATAATGGGAGATTTTAACACCCCACTGTCAGCATTAGACAGATCAACGAGACAGAAAGTTAACAAGGATATCCAGGAATTGAACTCAGCTCTACATAAAGTGGACCTAATAGACATCTACAGAACTCTCCACCCCAAATCAACAGAATATACATTTTTTTCAGCACCACACCACACCTATTCCAAAATTGACCACATAGTTGGAAGTAAAGTTCTTCTCAGCAAATGTAAAAGAACAGAGATTATAACAAACTGTCTCTCAGACCACAGTGCAATCAAACTAGAACTCAGGATTAAGAAACTCACTCAAAACCACTCAACTACATGGAAACTGAACAACCTGCTCCTGAATGACTATTGGGTACATAATGAAATGAAGGCAGAAATAAAGATGTTCTTTGAAACCAACGAGAACAAAGACACAACATACCAGAATCTCTGGGACACGTTCAAAGCAGTGTGTAGAGGGAAATTTATAGCACTAAATGCCCACAAGAGAAAGCAGGAAAGATCCAAAATTGACACCCTAACATCACAATTAAAAGAACTAGAAAAGCAAGAGCAAACACATTCAAAAGCTAGCAGAAGGCTAGAAATAACTAAAATCAGAGCAGAACTGAAGGAAATAGAGACACAAAAAACCCTTCAAAAAATTAATGAATCGGCCGGGCGCGGTGGCTCACGCTTGTAATCCCAGCACTTTGGGAGGCTGAGGTGGGCGGATCACGAGGTCAGGAGATCGAGACCACGGTGAGACCCCATCTCTACTAAAAATACAAAAAATTAGCCGGGCGTGGTGGCGGGCGCCTGTAGTCCCAGCTACTCGGAGAGGCTGAGGCAGGAGAATGGCGTGAACCCGGGAGGCGGAGCTTGCAGTGAGCCGAGATTGCGCCACTGCACTCCAGCCTGGGTGACAGAGCGAGACTCCGTCTCAAAAAAAAAAAAAAAAAAAAAAATTAATGAATCCAGGAGCTGGTTTTTTGAAAAGATCAACAAAATTGATGGACCGCTAGCAAGACTAATAAAGAAGAAAAGAGAGAAGAATCAAATAGATGCAATAAAAAACGAAAAAGGGGATATCACCACCGATCCCACAGAAATACAATCTACCATCAGAGAATACTACAAACACCTCTATGCAAATAAACTAGAAAATCTAGAAGAAATGGATAAATTCCTCGACAAATACACCCTCCCAAGACTAAACCAGGAAGAAGTTGAATCTCTGAATAGACCAATAACAGGTTCTGAAATTGTGGCAATAATCAATAGCTTACCAACCAAAAAGAGTCCAGGACCTGATGGATTCACAGCTGAATTCTACCAGAGGTACAAGGAGGAACTGGTACCATTCCTTCTGAAACTATTCCAATCGATAGAAAAAGAGGGAATCCTCCCTAACACATTTTACGAAGCCAGCATCGTCCTGATACCAAAACCTGGCAGAGACATAACCAAAAAAGAGAATTTCAGACCAATATCCTTGATGAACATTGATGCAAAAATCCTCAATAAAATACTGGCAAACCGAATCCAGCAGCACATCAAAAAGCTTATCCACCATGATCAAGTGGGCTTCATCCCTGGGATGCAAGGCTGGTTCAACATACGCAAATCAATAAATGTAATCCAGCATATAAACAGAACCAAAGACAAAAACCACATGATTATCTCAATAGATGCAGAAAAGGCCTTTGACAAAATTCAACAACCCTTCATGCTAAAAACTCTCAATAAATTAGGTACTGATGGGACGTATCTCAAAATAATAAGAGCTATCTACGACAAACCCACAGCCAATATCATACTGAATGGGCAAAAACTGGAAGCATTCCCTCTGAAAACTGGCACAAGACAGGGATGCCCTCTCTCACCGCTCCTATTCAACATAGTGCTGGAAGTTCTGGCCAGAGCAATCAGGCAGGAGAAGGAAATAAAGGGTATTCAATTAGGAAAAGAGGAAGTCAAATTGTCCCTGTTTGCAGATGACATGATTGTATATCTAGAAAACCCCATTGTCTCAGCCCAAAATCTCCTTAAGCTGATTAGCAACTTCAGCAAAGTCTCAGGATACAAAATTAATGTACAAAAATCACAAGCATTCTTGTACACCAATAACAGACAAACAGAGAGCCAAATCATGAGTGAACTCCCATTCACAATTGCTTCAAAGAGAATAAAATACCTAGGAATCCAACTTACAAGGGATGTGCAGGACCTCTTCAAGGAGAACTACAAACCACTGCTCAATGAAATAAAAGAGGATACAAACAAATGGAAGAACATTCCATGCTCATGGGTTGGAAGAATCAATATCGTGAAAATGGCCATACTGCCCAAGGTAATTTATAGATTCAATGCCATCCCCATCAAGCTACCAATGACTTTCTTCACAGAATTGGAAAAAACTACTTTAAAGTTCATATGGAACCAAAAAAGAGCCCACATCGCCAAGTCAATCCTAAGCCAAAAGAACAAAGCTGGAGGCATCACACTACCTGACTTTAAACTATACTACAAGGCTACAGTAACCAAAACGGCATGGTACTGGTACCACAACAGAGACATAGATCAATGGAACAGAACAGAGCCCTCAGAAATGATGCCACATAGCTACAACTATCTGATCTTTGACAAACCTGACAAAAACAAGAAATGGGGAAAGGATTCCCTATTTAATAAATGGTGCTGGGAAAACTGGCTAGCCATATGTAGAAAGCTGCAACTGGATCCCTTCCTTACACCTTATACAAAAATTAATTCAAGATGGATTAAAGACTTATATGTTAGACCTAAAACCATTAAAATCCTACAAGAAAACCTAGGCAATACCATTCAGGACATAGGCGTGGGCAAGGACTTCATGTCTAAAACACCAAAAGCAATGGCAACAAAAGCCAAAATCGACAAATGGGATCTCATTAAACTAAAGAGCTTCTGCACAGCAAATGGAATACTTTTATGGGAACATGCAGAAACAAAGGTGAACAAGAGACAATGCCTCTGCTGTGTAGAAGGGAAGCATCAGACAACAAGCAAGCAAACAAATCAACAAGATAAAATCAGAACGTAATAAATACTATGTTGTCAAAACAAGGTTATGTAATAGAGGGTGGGGGTGGGGAAGTAGCTGCTTATCACAGGGGGTCAGGGAAGGCCTCTTTGAAGATTTGAGCTGAGATCTGAATGGGGAAAAGGAGAAAGGCATGTAAAGAAATGTTTAAAAAAAAAAGGCGGGCATGGTAGCTCACACCTGTAATCCCAGCACTTTGGGAGGCCGAGGCAGGCGGATCACTTAAGACCAGCCTGGACAACGTGATGAAACCCCATCTCTACAATCAATACAAAAAGATTAGCAAGGTATGGTGGGGCGTGCCTGTAGTCTCAGCCACCTGGAGGCCTGAGGCAGGAGAATCTCAAAGGCAAAGAAAAAATTTACAAGTTTGAAGAACAGCAGAAACAGTGGTGCGAACAAGGGGAGCATAGTTGCACGTTATGGAGAAAGGGAGGGGTGCTTACATGTTTACACTCTGGGGAGTTGGGGCTTAACAATCAGTGCACTGGGAAGCCTCTGGAGGGTTCTGAGCAAGTGATTGACTTTATCTATATATCCTTGAATTTACAGACTGAGCAGGTAGAGGGTAAAGTGGGGAAAAGAGAATTTTTTTTTAACCTTTCCTCCTTAAACTAAAACTGCGTATTTGTGCTTTCCAGCATTTCTGTACTCAGAATGAATTGCTGATCTGTTAAAACACGTTGATTACACATTTTATTTCCTAATAAATTGTAGTTCTTCCTAAATTGAAGAACTTAGAAATATCACTGCCATTCATGATTCTAGGTAAAGAACGAACACTTCTTGCACATTGTAATTTTTTTAGTGTCCTTACCCAATGGGAGATTAGAAAGTAATTTTGTTTAAGAACTAAAATTAAAGCAGTCACTAATTTTAACCTATTCTGCTCCCATGTGGTTATCGCAATTAAAATCAGAACTTCTAACAGTCACATCCAACCAGAAGTCAGTTTTAAACCTTCATTCTAGACCTTTAAGTGAATAGCTGAAATCTTGCAAATCTTCTCTGTTTAATTGCAATTTACACAGCCTTTCTAGTGAAACTGTGAGGTTTAAAGGTGAATTGAATCTGAGTGTAATTAAAAAGTTATTTGGACAGCGTTCCTTGCTGGAAATATTATCTACATAGTGTTTGTTAATGATTATAAAGCTGGGTTTATTATCTGTAATTTAGAAACTTTATGTGGTTCTCTGTCAAAATAAAAATGTAATATACTGTAGTACTGAAAAAATATTGTTTTTCCTGAGGAGGTCAAAGCATTTCACTGATGTTTTCTCTTTAGTCCTCACCATTTCCCCAAGGTAAGTAGATGGAAAGTGTTATGCACATTTAATAGTTGGGGAACAAGGCCAAGAGAAATGAATGAACATGCCCAAGGACATATAATACGTCAGTGGCAGGGAAGGGATGAATCTCAGGTCTTCTCACTCTCAGAGATCTGGCATTTTATAACGTTGGGCAGGTACCAAACCAGTTCTTGTTTGGCTTGGTACATTTGAGTCCTCATGTATACAATTACAATGAACTAATACGACATCTGTTCAAGGTCATATCTCTGTTTGCTGTTTACATTGGCGATGATTCTTAACTATTATTTTTAAATGAAGGCGTTTGAGGGGTTTAAACAGTGCAGTGAGATTAAAACATTTCATCTCATGTATTGCACGTGGTTGCCTGTCTAGGAACTTCTACTGTCAATAGAAACTTTATTATTTTGCTAAAGATTAGACTTATTACCTGCTGTTTAAGAAATTAGAAACATAGGCTGGGAACGGTGGCTCATGCCTGTAATCCCAGCACTTTGACATGCTGAGGTAGGAGGATCACTTGAGGCCAAGAGTTCAAGACCAGTGTGGGCAACATGGTGAGACTGTTTCTACAAAAAAAAAAAAAAAAAATTTGTTTTAGTTAGTCAGGTGTGGCGGCATGCACCTGTGGTCCAGCTACTTGAGAGGCTGAGGCAGGAGGATAGCTTGAGCCCAGGAGGCCAAGGCTGCAGTGAGCCATAGTTATGCCACTGTACTCCACCCTGGTGACAGTGCAAGACCCTGTCTCAAAAAAGAAAACCCAGGAATTAGAAACAGGCTGGGCACAGTGGCTCATACCTGTAATCCCAGTACTTTGGGAAGCCAGATTTTACCAAACACATTTCACATGGAGGCAGGAGGATTGCTTGAGGCCAGGAATTCGAGACCAGCCTGGGCAACATAGCAAGACCCCATCTCTACAAAAAATACAAAATTTAGCCAGGCATGATGGCATTCTCTTATAGTTCCAGCTACTTGGGAGGCTGAGGTGAGAGGATCACTTAAGCTCAGGAGGTGGAGGTTGCAGTGAGCTGTGATTACACCACTGCACTCCAGCCTGAGTGACAGGGTGAGACTCTGCCTCAAAAAAAAAAAAAAAAAAAAAGGGAAAAAGGAAAAAAATACACACAGAGACACACACACACATACACTTCATTGTATCATTTTCCTATTGAATGCTTTTTCTTCATAATAGGATATTTGAAATCTGTAGGCTCCTGTAAAAAGTTATAGTTGTTTAAGCTTTGGTTCTTGGGTTGTAGAGTGCTTTATGTCCTATCATATTAGTGTATGTTCTTCCTTTTTTGCCTTCTCTTCTCACTCCTATGCCTGATTCTTTATTGTAAACAATTCCAAACACACGCAGGCATACCAAGAATATTACAATAAACCTCTATGTACCTATCATCCTGATGGCAATTACATGCAATTATAATCATATAATTATGAAGATTTACCAAACACATTTCATTTGTCCCTTTTTTTGCATTTGCCAAACTTTAAAAAAAAATCCCAGATATCAGGTAATCTCATCTTGTATACTTGACCTACGTATGAGTCTCTAAAAATAAGAACTTTTAACTCGTAGTCATAATGCCATTATCCACCACCCCAAAATTTAACTATGTCTTTGTATCATCTAAAGTCCACTCCTGGCTGGGTAAAGTGGCTCATGCTTGTAATCCCAGCACTTTGGGAGGCTGAGGCAGGAGGACTGCTTGAGGCCAGGAGTTCAAGACCAGCCTGGGCAACATGACAAGACCCCATCTCTTAAAAAAAAAAAAAAAATTTCGTTTTAATTTGCCAGGCATTGGCATACCTATAATCCTAGCTAGTAAGAGACTGAGGCAGGAGGATTCCTTGAGCCCAAGTGTTGGAGATTATAGTGAACTATGATCACATCACTGTGCTCCAGCCTGGGTAGCAGAGTGAGACACTTTCTCTAAAAAATAAATTGAAATAAAATCCATTCCTTAATAAAATTCCTCAGATTGTTTTTAGAAAAACAGTACTTTCATAGTTGGGGCATTCAAATAGGAAACCAAACGTGGCATTTGGCTGCCATGTCACTCTGGCACTCTGGCACAGCTCTCTCTCTTTTTCGTCTCATACCCTGCTGTTGACTAGTTGTAGAAACCGGGTAAGTTGTCCTGAAGAATGTCCCAGATTTTGAAATTATCTGTTTGCTTTTTCATGGTATCACTTGTTTCTTTATTTCTCATATTTTCTATGAATGGAAGTTAGCCCTAGAGACTTGATTAGGTTCAAGTTAAACCCATTTTTTTTATCGTTGTTGCAAGAACGCTTCATAGGAGGTGCTTGTGAGCTTCCTGTTACCTCATATGAAGAGGCCCAGAGTGTCTGGTTGTTCCACTCTTAGTGATGATGCTAACATTGATCAGAGGGTTAGTGTGGTGACAGCTTGATCCCTCCATTGTAATGTTTCCCACCAGCCTTTCAACTAAGGGTATCATCAGTCATTCATTATCTTTGCTTGAATCAGTTATTTCAGAGGTCTCAAGTCATTATTTTCTAATCTTATTATTCCTTCTGCATTTATTAGCCGAAATGCTTCTGTGAAGAGAAACTTTCCTTATCAACTAAGCTTAGTTGGTTAAAGAGAGGATAAATGCCTAATTCTTTCTTTTCATTTGACAAGGAGTTGATATCCTAGTTACATCCATGGTGTCAAATGAAGAAGGTTTCAATCAATTGCATTAATGATTCTTCTTGAGACTCAAATTCCTGCTGACTTCTTACTTCTATCAATAGGACGTAATGACAGAATCTAACATAGGTGGAGTATTTGCTACACATTGGTTTTCGAGGAAAGCAAAAGGTCTCTTCTCTCTTGTATCAGGTACCTCCTCATCTGAACTGAATCTCTTCTTCTGTTTCCTTTAGCTTTACCCCCTAGTGGGTATGAACAAGATATAGAACCAAAGAGATGGAAAAAGAGAATAAAAGGCCATGTGGTTCATTGTCTGAAGGCAAGCATTGTGGGAGAAAAAAAAAATTAAACACTTATTTCAAAGGAACCAAAAAATACTTCTACATTATCTCCAGCCTTGAAGACAAGGAACAAACTACAAAAAGTTCTTTATATCTTTGTTCATGACATATAACACAACTTTTTCAGACTTTTACCTTAATAATTCTATAATTAATTGGTGAGGGTAGCAAAAATGGGGATGAGCTAATGACCAGGACTTCTTGCCAAATCTTCAATGTTTCACATCAGAACAAGATCACTAAGGAGAAATATTCTTATAAGCCCAAATGCCAAGGTGGCTTATGCTTTTGGAAACCCTATGAGCTCACAGGGTTTGTAGGATCCTAACATTAACAGGGAGCGTGGTCCTATTAATGCAGCTACCACAGGCCTAATTGGTTGGATAACTTCTTTCTAATAACAACCCTTTATTTAACAACAACATATTTTTATTGTAGTTGTCAGAAATAATTTCATTCTTTACTCATGCACAAAATGAGTTTGGGATACTAGCTTTCAGCAGTAAAATGTATAGCAACATTTTAATAATTCTTAATGTTACAGAGAATACAAGCATCATTACTACAAAATGAGAGTGGTTTTCCAAAGTCCTGTTTCCTTTGTGGAAAGTAAAAAAGGTAAAGTTAATCCACAATTTAAAAAAAATTGGCATGGGATCTCACTATGTTGCCCAGGCTGGTCTCAAACTTCTGGGCTCAAGTGATCCTCCCACTTTGGCCTCCCAAAGTGCTTGGATTACAGGCATGAGCCACCATGCCTGACCTGTAATATTTTTTGAATGGTCCAAAAATTCATGTGGAAAATAATAGCTCAGAATAAGAAGGCTTTGCCTCTCATTCATCTTCCTGTAATGGATACTGATCCCTCAAGGTGTAAATTTTTCTCTGCCCTGCCAAGTTACACATTCTAAAAATCAAGTTTTACAATACAGCCTGAGATTCTTCGAGGACAAACAATAATAGGGATAGAGGTCCTAGAATATTTGAAGACAAGATGAAAGTAAGAAATTACTGACTTTTTATAGAAAACAAGCTTAAATGGTGTTTTTTTCTAAAAACAAATGAAAAGAATCTTAACACTCAATTCTGCTACCAAGTTAGTGGCAGTCTTTGTGGGGAAAACGCATCCAAAGGTTAGATTGGGAAACTCAGAATAATGAGTGCCCAGAGACTAAGGTGAAATAATTGGTTTTGGGTGTCTTGACAATATTTCTCATTAAGTATCATATGTATTTGTGTACGGATATATGAAAGTGAGCATAAAGTGTAAAGATCTTTGTATCACATATTAACAATCAATCATGAAAAAGACACTAAAAAGCCAAAAATGACTTGGCTAGCTGATGTCGATCAGACTATGTTATTGGCCACCCAGTGCTGGCATGATGGCCGCATGAGTAGAGCCTTGCAGAAAGATGGAGGCTGTGCATTAGCCCGGTTGCATGGGCTACCACTTACCAAATCTGACCTAACTAGTGCCGTTGCCAGATGTCCAACATGGCAGTAACAGAAACCAATGTTGAGCCACTACTGCAACACCATCCCCAAGAGACCAGACAGCTACTTGATGAGAAGTTGAATAGAGTGGGCCCCTTCCACTCAATTGTTTTGGACAGTAATAGATAAATATTTTGGTTATATGTTAGCTTTTCCTGCTTACAGAGCCTCTGCCAGCACTATCTGCCAAGAGCTTATGGAGTATTTGATCCACCAACTGAATTCCACATAATATCCATCTGACCAGAAGACCTGCTTTTTTTGTTTGTTTGTTTGTTTTTTGTTTTTTTGAGATGGAGTCTCACTCTGTCGCCCAGGCTGGAGTGCAGTGGCATGATCTCGGCTCACTGCAACCTCCGCCTCCCAGGTTCAAGCAATTCTCCTGCCTCAGCCACCTGGGTAGCTGAGATTACAAGTGGCACCACCACGCCCGGCTAATGTTTTTGGATTTTTAGTAAAGACAGGGTTTCACCATGTTGGTCAGGCTGGTCTTGAGCTCCTGACTTTGTGATCCGCCCGCCTTGGCCTCCCAAAGTGCTGGGATTACAGGCCTGAGCCACCGCCCCCAGCCCAGAACACATCCCCTTTTTACAGCAAAGGAGATGTGACAGTGGGCCCGCGACCTTGGAATGTCCCTGGTCTTTATCACATAACGAACCAACCAGAAGCTACTAGCCAGACAGAGAATTGGAATGGTTTGCTGAAAACATGCTTAAGCACCAGCTCAAAGCCAATACTTTGTAAGGATGGGGCATTATCCTCCAGGGTGTAGTGTCCCAGTGGGAAGAATCATGAGACTGAGAACCAAGGGGCATAAGCAGGAATGATCCTACTTACTATCACTCCCAATGACCCATCTGGGGACTTTGTGCTGCCCATCTGCATTGCATTAGGTTCTGCAGGGTTAGAGATTCTGATCCCCACAGGAAGAACACTGCCTTCAGGAAACACAATAAGAGTCCTGTTGAACCATAAGCAGGTTGTCCTTGAGCACTTAGAGCTCCTTGCATTGAGGGACCAGCAGACAAGAAGCGGAGTCACTCTCTAGGCAAAGATAATTGACTGATTATCAGAAAGACGCAGGGCTGCTAGTACACAATAGGACATGGAGGACTATGTTGTGGAACTCAGGTAATCTACTTGGGCATCCTTGTTACATCCTTGCCAAATGGTGATGGAAATAGACAAAGGAAGTGTTCCTTGCCTGAGAAGGACATGGAGATCATGGGCTCACTGCCCTTAGGAATGAGAGTCTGGGTCATGCCACCAGGTAAGCCACCAAAACCAGCAGAGATGTTAGCTGAGGGCCCAGGGATTTTAGAATGGTTAAGAGAAGAGATAAAATGAGTACCAGTTGCAGCCCCAAGACCAGTCACAGCAGCACGTGTAGTTTGTTCCACCAACCTTCTCCTTCTAAGGAAGAGAGCCCCATTCATACATGAAGCAATGAATCCAAGTAACACATGGGGTAGTCTATGCTGAACATGGAGATGATCTGCCCACATTCCCCTGTGAGGAAAGATTTGCTGTCTCAGCTGCTGGGAATGCAATTGACAAGACAGCCTTCAACTGTCAGTTCTTGTAGAAATTGCCTCAGCTGCAGAAACCCCCCTACCAAGGTTACATCCCTCTAGAGGTAGTCCTTATCCAATGACTGGAGTGAGAGTACAAAGGTCTGGCTACTTTGGCTCACTGTGGGATAACCCTGAGGAGCAATTTCAGCTCCAGAGCTCCCCTTAGAATTGGCCGAGGCTGCCAGGCTGGCATCACAGCTTGGCTTCTCCCTCTGCCTGATTCTTCCTTCTCTTCTTTCCTAATAAATATCCCAAACACTAAGCTGTGTTTCGGAGTCTGCCTCCCAGGGCACCCAAACTGCAAGTAGAGAATCCTGTTTCCCGGAGTTTCCCTCACCTGCCAATTTCTTTTGTTAGTGACGTCCACGTGAGGTCTATAGGTTGCCTTGTGCAGAGCTGGCACCTCACCCGTCTGAGCCACCACAACCCTGCATTTATTCCTTTCATTACAGCACTCACCACATCACATTGAATTGTCATCTACGTTACTGTGTTAGTCTTTTCCTCTGAATGATTCGTCTCATTCAGGAAACCAGGGACCCTTTCCTCACCAACCTTTGTGTTCCCAGCACCTAGTGCATATTCAGTGCTTAAACGATGTTGTTGAATAGTGGTGAGTAATGGGAGAAGCCTTAGCCTTAAACGAGGCTTTTTGTTTGACTTCTGGAAGTTCTAAGCCTTTATATAAAAAAGTGAAGATCTTTATTAGACTATTTGCTAAATTTGGCTCTGCATCAAAAACAGTCATACTGATCACATCAGAATTTATTTTCCCTTTGTGTTTGGATATGAATCAAATGATAAGTGGCTACCAGCAGCAAAGGATTTTCCAAGCAGGGGTGAAGGGTGAATATCCTGGAAGTCAGTGCCTTCCTGGTGACATAGCAGTTGTCATTTATAAGAAGCTGCTGTGCTCCAGGCATAATGCTCAGCCCATGAGTCAGAGAGAGAGAGAGAGAGAGAGAAGACCATCCTACCCTAGGAAGGCTAATCTAATGAGGAAGACAGGTAAGTAAATAACTTGCAGCCGGGCGCGGTGATTCACGCCTGTAATCCCAGCACTTTGGGAGGCTGAGGCGGGTGGATCACGAGGTCAGGAGGTCGAGACCATCCTGGCTAATACGGTGAAACCCCGTCTCTACTAAAAATACAAAAAATTAGCCGGGTGCCTGTAGTCCCAGCTACTCAGGAGGCTGAGCCAGGAGAATGGCGTGAACCCGGGAGGCGGAGCTTGCAGTGAGCCGAGATAGTGCCACTGCAGCCGGCATGGGCGAAAGAGCAAGACTCCGTCTCAAAAAATATATATATAATAAAATAAAAATAACTTGCATGTAGATAAACCATGTTCTTCCTCAAACACCTGTGACAGCATCAATACCAGGATGAAAGTGAAATGTGAAGCAGCAAGGATTCTTTGAAATGAGATAATAAAAGCCAACAATAACCTGACTTTCACTGGACACACACACACACACACACACACACACACACACACACACACTATATAGGCCAAGTGCATTGGCCAGTTTACCTCTGAGTTCCCCTTCCTCAGGCAGTGTAGGAAGGAGCAACCTTGCGTTTCCCCCAGTGGTAAGGGTGCCACGAATGTAGTGGCACAGAACATAGTCCCAGGCCAGGGTGCTGGATACATGAGTGGAACTTCATTTCCTGACATTTGGGAGTGGAGTGGGCAAGTCTGGAACCCTAAAGGAAAGGAGAAATTACAGGGGTAAGATTAGGTACTAACAAGACTTGGCCACATCAAAGCAACACACCACACAGGAGGCCTGGGTTCAGTCCCCGGCCCATTTAAAAAAAAAAAAAAAAAAAAAAAAAGGCCGGGCATGGTAGCTCATGCTTGTAATTTCAGCATTTTGGGAAGCTGAGGCCAGTGGATCACTTGAGGCCAGGAGTTCAAGATCAGCCTGGCCAACAGGGCAAAACCCCGTCTCTGCTAAAAATATAAAAATTAGCCGGGTGTGGTGGTGTGCACCTGTAATCCCAGCTACTCAGGAGGCTGAGGCATGAGAATAGCTTGAACCCAAGAAGGCAGAGGTTGCAGTGAGCTGCGATTGTGCCACTGCACTCCAGCCTGGGTGACAAAGTGAGACTCCATCTCAAAAAAAAAGAAAGAAGAAAGGAAAGGAAAGGAAAGGAAAGGAAAGGAAAGGGGAAAGGAAAGGAAAGGAAAGGAAAGGAAAGGAAAGGAAAGGAAAGGAAAGGAAAGGAAAGGAAAGGAAAGGGGAAAGGGAAAGGGAAAGGGAAAGGGAAAGGGAAAGGAAGACTTGGACACAAAAGCAAAGCCAGAGTCCTTTCCTGCCTTGAAGGACCAGAAGCAGCAATGATTTTGCTGAACACCATGGAGCTAATAGCCCTGGATCTGTGACTCTCCTGGTCTAAGAACAAGCTCTGTGGTGGGATTAAACTACAAGTAAGGATTGTTGTGTGACCCTGTTTTATAAAAGGAGCCAGAGCAATCCATTAGAACTACCACCTGAGGCCATAAAAGCCAAGGGAAACCAGCTCTCATCAAGGAAGTAGCCCGAAACCTTAAACTAGTTTTTGTTGTATTTTTTTTAAGTTTTTAAATTGAAACCTAATAATTGTACATATTTGTGGGGTATATGTGGTATTTTGATACATACATACAATGTGTAATGATCTAATCAAGGTAGTTAGTATATTCATCACCTCAAACATTTATTATTTCTTTGGGTTGGGAACATTTCAAATATTCTCTTCTAGCTATTTTGGAATATACAATACTGTTGTTAACTATAGTCACTCTACTGTGCTATCAAACACTAGAACTTACTCCTGTTATCTAACTATATTTTTGTAACCATTAACTAACTTGTCTTCATCTCCTACTACCTGCCCCACCCTTTCTAGTCTCTAGTAACCATCATTCTACTCTCTACCTCCATGAGATCAAGTTCTTTTTTTTTTTTTTTTGAGACGGAGTCTCGCTCTGTCGCCCAGGCTGGAGTGCAGTGGCGCGATCTCGGCTCACTGCAAGCTCCGCCTCCCGGGTTCACACCATTCTCCTGTCTCAGCCTCTCCAATCAGCTGGGACTACAGGCGCCCGCCACCACGCCCGGCTAATTTTTTGTATTTTTTAGTAGAGACGGGGTTCCACCGTTGTCGCAATCTCCTGACCTCGTGATCCGCCCGCCTCGGCCTCCCAAAGTGCTGGGATTACAAGCGTGAGCCACCACGCCCGGCCGAGATCAACTTCTTACTTCCACATGTAAGTGAGGACAATTTTGTCTTTCTATGCCTGGCTTACTTCACGTAACATAATGATCTTCAGTTCCATTCAGGTACATTTACATCACATTTTAATCTAGTGTTCCACAAAGAGGTAGAGGCACTCAAAACAAATCTAATATTGAATCTTCTCAGGATATGAGACCTTGTCTATTACCTGCATGACTTTAAATTTTGGGATAAATATACCATGTCACTGGCATAGTGACACATAACGGAATGGCAGGGTGGAGTCTCTCATGGCAATCAGTAGATTCATGAATATAAGCATGGCTTGTCTAGGATCAGACATGGATGCTATTGTAATCAGAAGGAGAGAGTGGCTCTCCATGCAGTCATTTAAGGATAACATTAACCGTTTTATCATGCAAAGAACAATGCCATCATAAACAACAGCTGCATCTGAGAATACCTTGTAGTCATCAGAGACCAGCACCAAACTGGGCAATCAAATAGAAGTCCGGTAATTAATTAAGTTTGCAGATCTTTCCAAGCTAGCTACTGGTCCTATTCGCCAATGCCATTTATTAGAAGAATTTTGTTTTTCAGTCAGGACTAAAGCATGTGTTGATCAAAGTGAAAATGCTACTCCCAGGGACAGGAACTACGCTGGATTCACCTTCCAGAAAGACCTCTTCTAGTATGCTCCTCCTCTGCTCGAAACCGTTCGTGGTTACTCTCTCTGATGCAGCAAATGTGCATCATTTTAATTGGCTTTCAAGGCAATCCATTATCTGGCCTCATTCTATGTAGTAAAAATTCTTTCTGACTACTTGCATGAATCCTACTCTGGCCACTCTAGAAAGCTTTTGCTGGTGCTATTCCACTTACCTATATCACCGTCTCAGATTCCTTCCCACATTTTCAAACCCCAGAGCCCATTCTAGACTCCCCATTTACAGATATGCAACTGTCCTTGATCCAATCAACCTTCAGTGAGCTCATGCTCAGTCCCTCAGTACTTAGCTTCCCCAGACAAGTTTCTCGTTTTATAGGAATGCTCTTCTCTTTTTTTGTACCTGTTTGAAGTTTTTAGTCTTTTCTAGTACCTTTGAAGCCCCAATATCTCTCCATCCTGATGACATCCTCATCCCTCCACTCAAGAACTGCCACTGTGAATTTGGTGTGAAAGTGTCTCTAGATTGTATACCCAAGAGTGGAAATTTACATTGTAAGGTATATGCATTTTCAACTTTTTTTTAAGAGATGGGGTCTTGCTACATTGCCCAAGCTGGACTCAACTCCTGGGTTCAAGTGGTCCTCCCACCTCAGCTCCTTGGTGCACACCACCCTGCCTGGCTTACATTTTAAACTTTACCAGGTAATTCCAAACTATTTTATAATGTGCCCATATCAATTTATATTCCTACCAGTGGGAGATGTGTTAAAAGGAGCACTCCCCCAGGGAAGTAGACTCTGAGACAGAAATTAGCATACAGAAGGTTTATTAGGGAGTGCTGTTGGGATCAACGGTTGTGAAGGGGCAGGGAATGAAGCAGGCCTGGGCTGTGAGACAAGTTGGACTGTGATGCAATCTCAAGGAAAGCCTCAGCTCACCCCACAGAGAGCTCTGAAGCTGAGATAGCCCTTTAGAGTTGTCCCTATTTAGGATGAGGAGAAGGCTAGGTCTCATGTGACCAGTCATTGGATGCAGGCTGCCCCCAGGGAGGGTGCATACCTTGGGCAAGACAATTCTCTTCAGCTGATTCCATAATGTATAGTTTTGTTTCTAGGCTTTCCAGTCTGTTCCACTGGTCTATTTGTTTATCCTTCTACCAATAACACACTATTATATACCTTTGTTGTAGCTATAGATAAATTTTGTGAGAATTGGTATTTATAAAATCTTGAGTCTACCTATCCATGAAGATGGTTTATCTCTCTAGATATTGAAGCCTCCTTTAATGTCATTCAATAAAGTATAATAATCTCCATACAAGTCTTGCACATGTTTTATTAGATTTATTCCCAGGTACTTTACACTTCGTGTTGCCATTATAACTGGTATTTTCCAACAGCTTGTTGCCAATTTTAGAAATACAATGGATTTTTATTTTTATCCAACAATCTTACTAATCTCACATTAATTCTAATTTTTTAATAAATTATTTTCAGTTTGCCAATAATCATAGTATCTATTTCATGTTAACAAATGGACAACAACATGCTTGTATAATGATTCACTACAACACAAAGATGTCTAAAAACAAAACTAATTATTTTCCTCCTCCCCTGTCACATTCCAGGTTCCATGTCTTCACATTTACTTCATGTTTACTATTATTAACAGCCTTCCACACTTTTCTCCTTGTTCATTTAGTATATATATAAATATGCAAAGTGTTGGTTTTTTGCTTTACCAGAACAAGACTATACTAAACATATGATTCTGCAACCTGCTTTTTACACTCGCTTATTATCATGACGTTCCCTAACTCTTTTATTCTAGTATCTTTATATGTTTTACATAAATGAACTGATATCATACATGCTGGTTAGTTTTTTTGGTTGGTCAGTTTGAGTGCCTCACTCTTAAAAAAGAAACAAACAAAACAAAAACCAAAAAGGCCAGGCACGGTGGCTCACCTTGTAATCCCAGTACTTTGCAAGGCTGAGGTGGGAGGATCTCTTGAGGTTAGGAGTTCAAGACCAGCCTGATCAACATAGTGAGACCCTATCTCTACTTAAAAACAACAACAACAACTGGATAACCAGGAGACTAAAGATGAAGGCTTTGACCCTCCTTCAAAAGATTGCTGGGTTACTTACATTTATCAGTTTAAATAACACAGGTAAGGTATATATTATCTTTTCTTAATGATTCACATTTTGACATTTTTGACTAAAAAACAAGGTGTTGACCCTAATGAAGACACAGTTAAAGTTAGACACACAGTGTTGAGGGACCAAGTCTGTTAACCTATAAAGTAGTATATGGACACACAAACTAAAAAAGAAGAAGCTGTGCTCAGCAAAATATTTGTTAGGCCTCCAAAGATAAAATAACAATCTGACTCTCTTTATCCTAGAGTAATGTACTGTATCAGGTGACTCCAGTTGTTTCAATGGCACTGTGCCAGGACACACGGATCATGTCTGTCCGGTGGGATTAAGTGAGAACAGAAACTGTTCCAATCAGCCTGCCAATAACGTTACTGAGATTTTACAAGTGTAATCTAGTGGTGATTTTAAACTAGAAAAACGTGAGGAACTAAACACATCAAGACTTGGTCATTCTTGCTATGATTGTTGGAGTGGGAGCACTCTATTTCTACGGCTGCATATAAAGTCCCATATGTGAAAACTCTAGAACACATGGAGTCTTCTACTGAAGTATGGTGTGTTATCTGCCAAAAATATATTAAATAAACCAAACTCATCTGGTGTTTTCTGTAAATACTTCATTATAGTTGTCCAGCATCTTGTAAGTGTCAACTGTGTTTATGAAAATAGAATTCTGAAAATGACTTACCCTATATTCTGTGATTTCACCAAAGAAAGAGCATTTTTTTTAATTTGTATATTTTAGGGCAGCAATGTTTTAGTATTATAATTTCCTGTTGGTACACGCATACGTTGGAGATATTGCAGGTTCAGTTTCAGACCACTGCAATAAAGCAAATATCACAAAAAAAGTAAGTCACATGAATTTTTTTGTTTCCCAGCCCATATAAAAGTTGTGTTTACACCATAATCTTTATTTTTTATTTATGTTTATTTTTTGAGATGAAGTCTCATTCTGTTGCCCGGGCTGGAGTACAGTGGTGCAGTCTCAGCTCACTGCAACCTCCGCCTCCCGGGCTCAAGTGATTCTTCTGCCTCAGCCTCCTGAGTAGCTGGGATTACAGGTGCCTGCCACCACGCCTGGCTAATTTTTGTGTTTTTAGTAGAGATGGGGTTTCACCATGTTAGCCAGTCTGGTCTCAAACTCCTGACCTCAAGTAATCTGCCCACCTCAGCCTTCCGAAGTGCTGGGATTACAGGCGTGAGCCACCACACCCAGCCTACACTGTAATCTATTAAGTGTTTAATAGCATTATGTCTAAAATAACTGTACATAACTAAAAAATACGTTCTTGCTTAAAAATGACAACAATCATCTGTGCCTTCAATGAGTCATAATCTTTGTGCTGGTAGAGTGTCATGACTCACTGTTGATGACTGCTGACTGATCAGAGTGATTGGTGGTTGCTAAATACTGGGATGGCTGTGAAAAATTCTTGAAATAAGACAACAGTGAAGTCCACTGCATTGATGGATTCTTCCTTTCACAAAAGATTTCTCTGTAGCATGCAATATTGTTTGATAGCATTTTACCCACAGTAGACCTTTTTTTCAAAATTGGAGTCAATCCTTTCAAAGCCTACCACTGCTTTATCAACTAAGTTTATATAATATTCTAAATCCCTTTGTGGTCATTTCCACCATGTTCACAGCATCTTCACCAGGACTGGATTTTATCTCAAGAAGTCACTTTCAGGCCAGGCTCCGTGGCTCATGCCTGTAATTTCAGCACTTTGGGAGGCTGAGGCAGGCAGATCACAAGGTCAGGAGACCGAGACCATCCTGGCTAATACAGTGAAACCCCATCTCTACTAAAAATACAAAAAAAAAAAAAAAATTAGCCAGGCGTGGTGACATGCTCCTGTAGTCCCAGCTACTTGGGAGGCTGAGGCAGGAGAATCACTTGAACCCGGGAGGTGGAGGTTGCAGTGAGCCGAGATTGTACCACTGCACTCCAGCCTGGGCAACAGAGCAAGACTCTGTCTCAAAAAAAAAAAAAAAAAAAGCCACTTTCTTTGCTTATCCGTAAGAAGCAACTCCTCATCTCTTCAAATTTTATCATAAGATTGCTGAAATTCAGTCACATCTTCAGGCTCCACTTCTAATTCTAGTTCTCACTGTGAGAACTAGAATTACTGGACTCAGTGGGTCACGCCTGTAATCCCAGCACTTTGGGAGGCCAAGGTGGGCAGATCACCTGAGGTCAGGAGTTTGAGACCAGCCTGGCCAACATGGGGAAACACTTTCTCTACTAAAAATACAAAAATTAGCCGGACGTGGTGGTGTGTGCCTGTAATCTCAGCTACTCGGGAGGCTGAGGCAGGAGAATTGCTTGAACCCAGGGGGTGGAGGTTACAGTGAGACAAGATCACGCCACTGCACTCCAGCCTGGGTGACAGAGTGAGACTTTGTCTCAAAAAAAAAAATAATAATAATAATAATTCTAGTTATCTTGCTATTTCCACCATATCTGCAATTATTTCTTCCACTGAAGTCTGGAACCCCTCAAAATCATCCATGAGGGTTGGAATCAGCTTTTTCCAAACTCCTGTTAATGTTGATATTTTGATCTCCCATGAATCATGCATGTTCTTAATGGCATTTGGAATGGTGAATCTTTTCCAGGAGATTTTCAATGTACTTTGCCCAGATCCATCAGAGGAATTACTATCTTTGGCAACTATATCCTTATGAAATGTATTTCTTATATAACAAGACTTGAAAGTTGAAATTACTCCTTGATCCATAGGCTGCAGCATGGCTGTTGTGTTAGCAGGCATGAAAACAACATTAATCCCCTTGAACATCCCCATCAGAGCTCTTGGGTGTCCAGTGCCTTGTGAAGGAGCAGTAATATCTTGAAAAAAGTCTTTTTTTTTGTAGCAGTAGGTCTCAACAATGGGCTTAAACTATTCAGTAAACCATGCTTGAAACAAATGTGCTGTCATCCAGGCTTTGTTGTTCCATTTACACAGCATAGAGCAGATTTACCAGAATCCTTAAGGGCCCTAGAATTTTCAGAACGGTAAATGAGCATTGGCTTCAACTTCAAGTCACTAGCTACATTAGCCCCTAACAGGAGATTCAGCCTGTCATGTGAAACTTTGAATCCAGGCATTGAACTCTGTAGCTATGAAAGTTTTGGATGGTATCTTCTTCCAATGGAAGGTTGCTTCATACACATGGAAAACCTGTCATTTAGTGTAGCCACCTTCATCAATGAGTTTAGTTAGGTCTTCTGGATAACTTGTTGTACTTCTGTATTAGCATTTGCTGCTTCACCTTGCACTTTTATGGAGACAGTTTCTCTCCTTAAACCTCACGAACCAACCTGTGCTGGCTTCCAACTTTTCTTCTACAGCTTTCTCACCTCTCTCAGCCTTCATAGTAAGAGAGTTAGGGTCTTGCTCTGGATTAGGCTTTGGCTTAAGGGAATGTTGTGGCTGGTTTCATCTTCTGTCCAGACCACTAAAACTTTCTCCATATCAACTACTTTGCTTTCTTATTATTTGTGTATTCACTGGAGTAGTACTTTTAATATCCTTCAACAGCTTCTCCTTTGCATTCACAACTTAGCTAACTGTATGGTACAAGAGGCCTAGCTTTAGAACTAATGCAGCTTTTGACATGCCTTCCTCACGAAGCTTAATCATTTCTAGCTTTTGATATAAAGTGAGACACACACAACTTTTCCTTTCACCTGAAAGGTGAACACTTAAAGGCCATTGTAGGGTTGGTTATTAGTGACCTTATTTCCATACTGTTGTGTTTCAGTGAATAGGAGGCCTAAGGAAAGGTGAGAGATGGAGGAAAGCCAGTTGGCAAAGCAGTAAGAACACACACAACATTTAGTGATTAAGTTCACCATCTTATATGGGTGCAGTTCGTGGCATACAAAAACAATTACAATAGTAACATTAAAGATCACTGATCACATAATCCTAGTGCTTTAGGAGGCCAAGGTGTGATGATTGCTTGAGGGCAGGAGTTCAACACCAGTTTGGCAACACAGCAAGGCCTCATCGCTACAAAAAAAAAAAAAAGAAGAACAGGAGGAGGAGAAAGAGGAAGAGGAGGAGGAGGAGGAAGAAGAAGGAGGAGGAGGAGGAGGAAGAGGAGGAGGCAGAGATGATGACAATGGCTGGGTGTGGTGGTTGATCCTGTGGTCCATCCCAGCATTTTGCAAGGCTGAGGCAGGAGGATCATTTGAGCCCAGGAGTTCAAGACCAGCCTGGGCAACACAGGAAGACCCTATCTCAATAAAAAATTTAAAAATAGCCAGGCATGGTGCTGGACCTGTGGTCCCAGCTACCTGGGATGGTGAGGTGGGAGGATCACTTGATCCCAGAATATGGAGGCTGCAGTGAGCTGTGATTGTGCCACTGCATTCCAGTCTGGGTGACAGTGAGACTCTACCTCTATTTTTTTAAAAAATCACTTATCACAGATCATCATTACAGATACAACAATAATGAAAAAGTTTGAAATGTTGTGAGAATTACCAAACTATGACAGAGACAGGAAGTGAGCACATGCCATTGGTAAAATGGTGCCAATAGTCTTGCTTGAAGCCAGGTTGCCACATTCAACTTGTAAAAAATGCAGTATCTTCAAAGTATAATAAAGTGATGCACAATAAAATGAGGTATGTCTGTATTTTATTCTTGACACCGTGAAGTTATAATATTGTCCAAACTAAGTGATTTGTTATTTTTTAAAGTTAGTAGTGGCTAGGTGCAGTGGCTCATGCCTGTAATCCCAGCACTTTGGGAGGCCAAGGCAGATCACTTGAGGTCAGGAGTTCGAGACTAGCCTGGCCAACATGATGAAACTCCATCTCTACTAAAAATACAAAAATTAGCCGGGCATGGTGGCGCATGCCTGTAGTCCCAGTTACTTGGGAGGCTGAGGCAGGAGAATCACTTGAACCCAGGAGGTAGAGGCTGCAGTGAGTCTGCAGTGAACTGAGATAGCACCAGTTGTACTCCAGCCTGGGCAACAGAGGGAGACTCCATCTCAAAAAATAAAATAAAATAAAATAAAATAAAATAAAACGAAGTTAGTAGTATACAGATTTAATAATCTTCATTGCCATCAGCAACAAATATTAGTATGTATCACATAGAAGGTTCTACTGCACAGAGTTTGAAGAAGGATACTCGAGTACCTAGCATGCAGTTTATGGTATCCAGAGATTAAGTGTCTATGGAGATAAGATGTCAATGGTTTAAAAAAGATAATGGTAATACTAGCTTTTTTGAACTATGAATTACCATATTCTGGTATTGTCCGAAGTGTTTTTCATAATTATCTCATTAAATCCTCACAATAATCTAACGTGATAGGTACTATGTCCCCATTTCCTCAATGAGAAAACTAAACAGGACCTTGAACTTCACTGTGAGGATTCATTCCTCTGTTTGATATACTCATTTCTTAAGTATCAGATATTGTATAATACAGTAATTCAAGGGAGGGAGAGCTCTACTAGATAGCACTCAATCTGAGCCTTCATAGCTTGGTTGGATTTTAGCGAATGGGGAGGAAGAGTGAGAGCATTTCAGGCAAAGGAAAGGATACTCCCAAAGATCAAATATGAAGGAAAATTTGGTGGGAACAGTTGGGCTGAAGTGAGTATAAATAGGAGAGATGAAAGTGAAATTCAATTCTGTCAACAAACTTGCCTAAATGACTGGCAAAAGGTAGTTGAGGGACAAATTGTTGAGTGCTTTAAATATAAAGCTAAGAAGTTTAGACTTTATTCTATAGAAAGTGGTGAGTAAAAAATAAGTTAACATGTTTGCATTGTGTAAAATATAATAGTAACACATGTACATTTAAAAAATTCAAACAATACACAAGTGTAGAAAGAATGAGGCAAAGCTTTCTCCTCCTATCTTGGTATAATTTTACTCCTCAGATGCAATCAGTTAATAGTTTGGGTACAATTTTCCAACCTTTTTTTTTTTTTTTTTTTTGAGACAGGAGTCTCACTCTGTCACCCAAGCTGGAGTGGAAGTGGCTCATTGCAGGCTCACTGTAGCCTCTGCCTCCAGGCTCAAGCAATCCTCCCACCTCAGCCTCCTGAGTAGCTGGGACCACAGGTGTGCGCCCACACCACGCTAATTTTTTGTATTTTTGGTAGATATGGGGTTTCACCATGTTGGCCAGGCTGGTCTCGAACTCCTGAGCTCAAGTGATCCTCCTGCCTTGGCTTCCCAAAGTTCTGGAATTACAGTCATGAGCCACCACACCTAGCCCCAGCCTTTTAAAATTTATAAAAATATAGATCTTCTTTTTTTAAAAACCTATGTGGAATTATACTAGACATGCTTTTTGGCAATCTGTATTTTTCTTTAATACAGTAATGGGTTGTGAACACTTTTGCATGTCAACAAGCCTCCAGCATTTCAAAAGCTTGGATGCACTGAAATGAAAACATATCTAGGAAATATATACTACTAATAACATAACCAATGTTGCTATCAATATCTTTGTATGAATACCTTTGCACACTTGCCAATTATTTCTTTAGACTCAATTCTTAAAAGTAGAATTGCTGGATATATACGTATTAAAATTTGAGATATGCTTTCAATTTGCTCTCTGGAAAATTTGCATCAATTTATGCTCTTAAAGAAGGTATTCAAATGCTTTCTGCTCTGTACTTTCATGAATATCAGATCTTATTAACAAAGAAGTTTTTTGAGCAAGGATGTAACATGATCATAGCTTTGGTACATCAGGTAGCTGGCCTATTCCAGATCATTGTTTTTAATGCATGATTCATTGTCTATTTAAAGTCTTAAAGCCAACAACTGGGCAATCAGACACTAAGGAAATGAAGATTTCTAATATATTAGGAAGAGTGACTAAACACAGAATAAATCTCACCTGGCAGAAAACCAAGTTTATTGCTTTAAGTCAGTGGTTCTCAAACCTTGGCGCACATTGAAAATAAATACACAAATAAATAAATGATAAAGATAAAAACAAACAAAAAAGCCTTGGTGCACATTGAAATTGTCTAGGGAGCTTTAAAAACTATCAATGCCTGGGTCTCACCCCCAAAATTCTCATTTAATTGGTCTGTGGTGTGGCCTGAATATTGAGATTTTTTTAAGCCCCTTAGATGATTCTAATATGAGCCACAATTGAGAATTTCTGCTTTAGATGTTAATTTTAAAACTTCCTGAACTTCATGCTCACCTGTCTCATAAAGATGCCTGATGCAGTTTCTTTTTCCTAAGGCCTTAAAAAAATAATGAGAATTGAAAGTGTGTATGGGGTCCACAGTTGTTGGGGGAGATTTCACTAGACTCAAATCAGGCACTATGTAGTCATAGTCTGAAGGAATAAATATTTCTTTTTTTGGCAAAGACCCTGGATTGTTTTCCAGGATTTTAGTTCATTTCTATACTGTGAGCCTGAAGACTAAGAAACACAAATATTCCCAGGCTTGAGTCAGATGTTATGTTAGGCCTCAGGTGAATTAAATAAAGTCCTGGTAAATCTGCATAAAACAAACAAAATAAACAAACATGGTTCTTGGAACATTCGCTGGAAGATGAAATGTACAAGTTAGAACAGTTCTGGCCTGGCTGATATACAGAGAAGGCAAGATTTACACAAGGCAACATTAGTAGAATAATGAATTACTTAGTCCAATGGAGAACTGTTCTTCACGTATTTTGACTGCATAAGATCTAGTTTTTCCCACCTTGTTACTGTATAATCCTCAAACATATTCATTGCGATTAATGACATTGCAAGGAAAATCCCATCATGTTTTGAGGGATGAATTTCCCCTACTTTGCTGATTGGGAAAATGAGTCACTCATTTCCCACAGATCTTAGAATATTTTGGTACTCCATGTCAACTTATCATTGCCAAACAGCAGCTGACACTTTAAAGTGAACTTCTGACCTTCAGAGATGAAAATTACTCTCTTACCATTGGTATTTGGAGTTTCACATTTGCCTGGGTTGGTAACCAAGGCTGTGAGAGCTGCCATTTTCTAAGTATGATGAGAAGCAGGTTGCTGATCATTGGTAACAGAGCATCAGGCCTGGGGTTCATTTTCTGATACTTCATTGGAAACAGGATGGCTCTACTCAGTTGTGTGCTGGTGGACAGGCTCTCAGGGCAGGTTGGGTGGGTGGATGGGTGGGGGATACATGTAGAAAGGAAACGGGGAAATGGAGGGCCTGATTGGCAGCATTTGCCATTTTCTAAGGTATAAATACCCCCATCATGTCTGATTTCAAGCTACCAAGGTTTAACATTGGCTCATATAACTCTCATAAAAATTCTCTCTCTCTCTCTATAGACAGAAAGATAGATTAGATGATACGATAGATGATAGATAGATAGATAGATAGATAGATAGATAGATAGATAGATGATAGATAACAGTGATATATATATCCCTGTAACTTCAAATTCCTGGGCTCAAGACATCCTCCCACCTCAGTCTCCAGAGTAGCTAGGACTACAGGCACATGCCATCACACCAGGCTAATTAAAAAATATTATGTATATATATATATATATATATGTGTGTGTGTGTATATATATGTGTATATATATGTGTATATATATGTGCATATATGCATGTGTATATATATGTGTATATATATATGTGTGTATATATATATATATATATAGAGAGAGAGAGAGAGACAGAGACAGAGACAGAGAGAGAGAGGGAGAGGCGGGGTCTTACTCTTACTATATTGCCCAGGCTGGTATTGTCTTCCTGGCCTCAAGCAATCCTCCTGCCTCAGCCTTCAAAAATGTTGGGATTAAAAATTTTTAAATGTTTAATAATCAATTATCCACAGCATGTAGGAGGTGGCTCCATCACACTGCTGGGTTTGCCTCATTAAGAATCAACAATCTTGGTTTTCTGGTGGGCAATTATAAATTGACAGCCAAGATATAGTATAATTATATAAAATTTGAGGTCATTTTGTGGCTAAAAATTAAGCCTAAACAAGCAGCAGAGCTCTTCTTACGCCTAGACCACAAGTTTCTTAGTACCTACTTTCAAAGACCCTAAGGGTCTAATAGCGGAAAAACTCAGCTATTAATGCTTCAAAGAGGTTTATTTGTAAAAATCTATAGTCTAAAATTAAGCAAAATAATTATTTTGGACCATGACTTACAAGGTTTGGATGTGTCCCCACCCAAATCTCATCTTGAATTGTAGCTCTCATAATTCCTATATGTTGTGAGAAGGGCCTGGTGGAAGATAATTGAATCATGATGGTGTTTTCCCCCATACTGTTCTCGTGGTAGTGAATAAGTCTCATGAGATTTGGTGATTTTATAAGGGGGTTTCCCCTTTTGCTTGGTTCTCATTCTCTCTTGTCTGCTGCCATGTAAGATGTCCCTTTCGCCTTCTGCCATGATTGTGAGGCCTCCCCAGCCACGTGGAACAGTGAGTCCACTAAATCTCTTTTTCTTCATAAATTACCCAGTTTTCGGTATGTCTTTATCAGCAGCATGAAAATGGACTAATACAAGGGCCATGGAATAGACTGAAATATAAAAGATGTTTATTTAATCTGATAGCCAAATCAACTTATCCCCAGGAATGGTTGCCTACTTGATGGTGCTCTTCTTTTCTCATAAAGTTCAAATACTCTTTTAGGAGTGAGCAGCTATTTCAGGTCTTATTTGAAGCAAATATGAGTTGTAATCTTTTTGGAAGAAAGGGCTTCTGTTTTCTCTGCAAGGTTTTATGTCCATCAAGTGTATAGCTCCTAGAGGAGAAGGGAACACTGGCTAGCCTGGCTTCTACTTCAAAAAGGAACAAGATCCACCTCTCCCTAGAAACTTAAACACATATTTCAAGGAGTAGTCATTTTTATTTAGCACTGTTCCCTTAAAAATGTCAGAAATGTGTGAGTAAAATGTGTTAGTAAATTACTATTTGAGCCGGATGAGGTGGCTCATGACTAATCCCAGCACTTTGGGAAGCAGAGGTGGGTGGATCACCTGAGGTCAGGAGTTCGAAACCAGCCTGATGGACAAGGAAATCCTCGTCTCTATCGAAAATACGAAAATTAGGCCGGGCGTGGTGGCTCATGCCTATAATCCCAGCACTTTGGGAGGCTGAGGCAGGCAGATCACCAGGTCAGGAGATCGAGACCATCTTGGCCAACATGGTGAAAACCCTTCTCTACTAAAATACAAAAATAAAATTAGCTGGGTGGGGTGTCTCATGCCCATAGTCCCAGCTACTCGGGAGGCTGAGGCAGGAGAATCACTTGAACCCGGGAGGTGGAGGTTGCAGTAAGCCAGGATCGCACCACTGCACTCCAGCCTGGTGAGAGAGCAAGACTCCATCTCAAAACAAAAAAAAAAAGAAAAATTAGCTGGAAGTCCCAGCTACTTGGGAGGCTGAAGCACGAGGATTGCTTGAACCCAGAGGGCGGAGGTTGCAGTGAGCCAAGATTGCGCCACTGCACTCCAGCCTGGGTGACAGAGTGAGACTCTGTCTCATAAAAAAAAAAAAAAAATCACTATTTGAAATAATCACCTCTATGGGCTTCCCTATCACGATGTCATTAAAAAAAACTGCTTATTATACAAAAATAATAATAACTTGCATTTTTATAGTAGAAAGGTTAAGAGTAATCTGGAGTTTGAATAGATGTTTATTTGCACATTTAATGTGCAATGCGACTTTAAGCAAGTTATGTAACATCTCTAAGACTTAGGATCCTCATTTGTAAAATAGACATAAAAATAGCAACTACTTAATCGAGCTGTTGTGAGAATTAAATGAGACAATATAAATATAGCACTTAGCATAGGCTTGGCATTTAGTTGGTACACGACAAGTCAAGAAATTATTGTTAGATTGTTACTTTTTTTTTTTTTTTTTGGAGACGGAGTTTCACTCTTGTTGCTCAGGCTGGAGTGCAATGACGCAACCTTGGCTCACCACAACCTCCACCTCCCGGGTTCAAGCGATTCTCCTGCCTCAGCCTCCCGAGTAGCTGAGATTACAGGCATGCACCACCACACCCGGCTAATTTTGTATTTTTAGTAGAGATGGGGTTTCTCCATGTTGGTCAAGCTGGTCTCAAACTCCCGACCTCAGGTGATCCACCCGCCTTGGCCTTCCAAAGTGCTGGGATTACAGGCATGAGCCACTGCACCCCGCCAGATTGTTGTTCTTTTGATCCTTTACAAGGTTCTTTAATCAACTCAACCTCACATAATATTTTATTATTATGATGAAAAGTACACAAGATAAGTATTATTATAGCCCTTTTAAAGATAAGGAAATTTTCAACCTCAGAATATTTTATTATTATGATGGGAAGTACACAAGATAAGAATTATAATAGCCCTTTTAAAGATAAGGTAATGAAGGCCTAGAAACATTAAGAATGTGCCCAAGATGAAATAGCTGCTTGATGACAGAGCTGGGACATGCATTTCATTATGTTTTATATAAAATTAACCATAACACTAATTTGCTGATTCAAAATAGGGTTAAACTATTAAATAGCAGTGAAACTGGTATTCTAATCAGAAGGTTTTTTTAAATTCATGAGTAAGGTAAATGTTGCTAGACACTCATTTTGGAAATTCTATTATTCCTTAAAAACAACCACAAATTTCTTCTATTAGCAGCAGCAGAAATTATTTCTAAATATTAAACACTTTATATGCTTATATATGTGTGTTTTAAACATATGTTAAACATTTAATTACATTAATTAATTTTGAGACAGGGTCTTGCTCTTTCTCCCAGGCTGGAGTGCGATGGCCAGATCTAGGCTCACTGCAACCTCCGCCTCCCAGGCTCAAGCAATCCTCCCATTTCAGCCTCCCAAGTAGCTGGGACCACAGGTGCGCCACCATACCTGGCTAATTTTGTGTTTTTAGTAGAGATGGGGTTTCTCCATGTTGGTCAGGCTGGTCTTGAACTCCTGACCTCAGGTGATCTGCCCACCTCGGCCTCCCAAAGTGCTGGGATTACAGGCGTGAAGCCACTGTGCTGGCCTGTTAAACACTTTGTATCCCTTTCGATCATCAGAGTCACCCTCTGAGGTAGGCATTATATTCTTTTTATGGATAGTAATACAGTAATAGCTAATATTTATGGCCATTTTGTTTGCATCAAACATTGTGCCACGTATTTTACATGCATTATCTCGTTTTAATCAGTTCAACAACCTTCTGAGATAGGGAGCCACTATTATTACCCCAGTTTGCTAATGGAGAGAATATATAGGCAAATTTGCTATTAGAATTGAAGAACAGGAAACTTTTTATTATACATTGTTTTATTCTGCTTAATTATGTAATTTAAAAGTCCTGTGAGGATTATTTTGTCAGAGCCAGTCTCATTAAAAATAATCGTTGAAGTAGAGATTGGGGAAAAAAGAGTTGTCAGGGCAAAATTATGCTTAAAGTATGTTTGCACATTCCTTTTTTTTTTTGACAGGGTCTTACTCTGTCACCCAGGCTGGAGTGCAGTAGTGCAATCAAGGCTCACTGCAACCTCTGTCCCCCAGGCTCAAGCGATCCTCCCACCTCAGCCTCCCAAGTAGCTGGGACTACAGGCATGTGCCACCATGCCTGGCTAATTTTTGTATTTTTGCAAAGACCAGTGTGATGGTTAATACTGTTAACTGCATTGGATTGAAAGATACAGAGTATTGATCCTGGGTTTGTCTGTGAGAGTGTTGCCAGAAGAGATTAACATTTGAGTCAGTGGGCTGCGAAAGGCAGATCCACCCTTAATCTGGTGGGCACAACCTAATCAGCTACCACTGAATATAAAGCAGGCAGAAAAAGGTGAAAAAGAGAAATAGGCCTAGCCTCCGAGCCTATATCTTTCTGCCATGCTGAATGCTTCCTGCCCTCAAACATTGTACTCCAAGTTCTTCAGTTTTAGGACTGGACTGGCTCTCCTTGCTCCTCAGCTTGCAGACAGCCTATTGTGGGACCTTGTGATCATGTACGTTAATACTTAATAAACTCTCATATATATATATGAGATATATATGTGTATATATATGATATATATGTATGTATATATGATATATATGTGTATATATGAGATATATATATATATATAAAATATTTTATATATCCTATTAGTTCTGTCCCTCTCAAAGAACCCTAATACAACCGGGTTTCTCCATGTTGCCCAGGCTGGTCTTGAACATCTGAGCTCAAGTGATCCGCTCGCCTCGGGCTTCTAAAGTGCTGGGATTACTGGCGTGAGCCATGGCTCCGGCCTGTTTGCACATTCCTTTGATCTCACACACTCTCCCAGCTTGTAGAATACGAAGACACGCCATGAAAAACTTGAATTTGGGGAGTCATTGTATTAGCCAGGTACTGTCCAGTTTGAGTAAAAATAAATTCGGTTTGGCAACTGCACAGTAAAGAATAAACTATTCTTAACACTTAGTAACACATCATCAGTTTTCCAAAGATAAAAACGGTGATGGGGTCAAAGAAGTATGTTGCTTCAGGGCATATGTTGCTATTAATAAAACATTCTCTCTGCAGGAAGTATACACAGACAGCTCACAAAAACAGGAAAGTCACTCAGGAACCTGGTTTAAAACTCCTGGTCTGAACTCATGAAATTGCCCTGAAGTCATAGGGAGTAGATACCACAAATTAGAAGTCAAATGAAGAGCACAGTTTTTTTCATACTTTAACTGGTACAATTCTGTACTTTCAATCCTGTGAAGACAGATCTAGAGAGACTTATTAATAGAACTTTTTACACCAATCCCTTCATTTTGCGGATAAAGGTACCGAGAACAAAGTTAGATAACATCTAGTGTTTTTGCCTGCTCAAATCCATTTCCCCTTCTGGTAACAACCCATCCCATGGAATTTTGGGGGCTGGACTCTTTCGCGACTCATGGTCTTTTTAGTGTAGAGAGGGGTGATCTCACCTCCAGCTTCAGGGGTGGGCATGTATCAGGCATGGACAAACAGGGTCACATTAACGCACTCACTGACAGGTATGTGGGAGATCTGAATTGATTTAGTACAGAAGGAAAAACTAAACCCAAGACCACACAGTTAATGCCAAAGCTAGGACTATAGCCTGAGTCTCCCACCTCTAAGCCCAGTGATCTTTTCATGCTACCATGCCACAAAACATACATAAGTTAAAAAAAAAAGTTCTTACTAATTTAAAAGGTAGCTGTATTTCAGTGCTAATATACCAGACTGTCTCAGGTCTGCACTACTTCCTGTTTGTATGTTAGGTACCTGGAACATAAGCCCACATTTCCTTCTATGTCCTTAAAGACAGTAATGATTTATAGCAGAGTAAAGAGGGTACAATGATCATTTACTTTATATTCAATGTTCCTCTAAGGCCACTTATAAAAATTATTTTATGCTACCAAGATACCACTATTCATTTCAGACAATTAATGATTACACTATGACTTACAACCATTTGAAGAGGAGGCTGGGAAAAAATGGGAGGGAGTATAGTATTACATAATGCTTAGAGTGGTCCTATGGGAGTGACTGGATTATAGGTAATTTCCCCCTCATTCCTTTATTTTCCTGGTGTGGGGTAATATAATATTTCAAAAGTAAATAAGCTGATACTTTTGTAGCAATCTGATTATTCAAAGGCCAATTAACTATACTTCAAATTATTCAACCCCTTTGCTACTCTCTCACAACTCCCTCCTGTTTCTGTTTTGGCTGTTCATTGCCTCCTTAATTCTATCCAGGAGAAAAAGTTGTGAGACTCAAACCAGACAATATTCTGCCTATTTCAGGGCTTAATTTTCATAAGAGTACCTGTGAGAAGGTGTGGCTGGATCAGGGCCAGTGACCAGGGCGCCCAGGAAGACTGCGAACACCCAAGAAAGCAGTGAGCAATAAAGAGGGACAGTTTAAGAATTACCCGTTCTGTTCCATTGATCTATGTCTCTGTTGTGGTACCAGTACCATGCTGTTTTGGTTACTGTAGCCTTGTAGTATAGTTTAAAGTCAGGTAGCATGATGCCTCCAGCTTTGTTCTTTTGGCTTAGGATTGACTTGGCGATGCGGGCTCTTTTTTGGTTCCATATGAACTTTAAAGTAGTTTTTTCCAATTCTGTGAAGAAAGTCATTGGTAGCTTGATGGGGATGGCATTGAATCTATAAATTACCTTGGGCAGTATGGCCATTTTCACGATATTGATTCTTCCAACCCATGAGCATGGAATGTTCTTCCATTGGTTTGTATCCTCTTTTATTTCATTGAGCAGTGGTTTGTAGTTCTCCTTGAAGAGGTCCTTCACATCCCTTGTAAGTTGGATTCCTAGGTATTTTATTCTCTTTGAAGCAATTGTGAATGGGAGTTCACTCATGATTTGGCTCTCTGTTTGTCTGTTATTGGTGTACAAGAATGCTTGTGATTTTTGTACATTAATTTTGTATCCTGAGACTTTGCTGAAGTTGCTAATCAGCTTAAGGAGATTTTGGGCTGAGACAATGGGGTTTTCTAGATATACAATCATGTCATCTGCAAACAGGGACAATTTGACTTCCTCTTTTCCTAATTGAATACCCTTTATTTCCTTCTCCTGCCTGATTGCTCCGGCCAGAACTTCCAGCACTATGTTGAATAGGAGCGGTGAGAGAGGGCATCCCTGTCTTGTGCCAGTTTTTGGAGGGAATGCTTCCAGTTTTTGCCCATTCAGTATGATATTGGCTGTGGGTTTGTTGTAGATAGCTCTTATTATTTTGAGATAGGTCCCATCAATACCTAATTTATTGAGAGTTTTTAGCATGAAGGGTTGTTGAATTTTGTCAAAGGCCTTTTCTGCATCTATTGAGATAATCATGTGGTTTTTGTCTTTGGTTCTGTTTATATGCTGGATTGCATTTATTGATTTGTGTATGTTGAACCAGCCTTGCATCCCAGGGATGAAGCCCACTTGATCATGGTGGATAAGCTTTTTGATGTGCTGCTGGATTCGGTTTGCCAGTATTTTATTGAGGATTTTTGCATCAATGTTCATCAAGGATATTGGTCTGAAATTCTCTTTTTTGGTTATGTCTCTGCCAGGTTTTGGTATCAGGACGATGCTGGCTTCGTAAAATGTGTTAGGGAGGATTCCCTCTTTTTCTATCGATTGGAATAGTTTCAGAAGGAATGGTATCAGTTCCTCCTTGTACCTCTGGTAGAATTCAGCTGTGAATCCATCAGGCCTCAGAAATGATGCCGCATAGCTACAACTATCTGATCTTTGACAAACCTGACAAAAACAAGAAATGGGGAAAGGATTCCCTATTTAATAAATGGTGCTGGGAAAACTGGCTAGCCATATGTAGAAAGCTGCAACTGGATCCCTTCCTTACACCTTATACAAAAATTAATTCAAGATGGATTAAAGACTTATATGTTAGACCTAAAACCATTAAAATCCTACAAGAAAACCTAGGCAATACCATTCAGGGCATAGGCGTGGGCAAGGACTTCATGTCTAAAACACCAAAAGCAATGGCAACAAAAGCCAAAATCGACAAATGGGATCTCATTAAACTAAAGAGCTTCTGCACAGCAAAAGAAACTATCATCAGAGTGAACAGGCAACCTACACAATGGGAGAAAATTTTTGCAACCTACTCATCTGACAAAGGGCTAATATCCAGAATCTACAATGAACTCAAACAAATTTACAAGAAAAAAACAAACAACCCCATCAAAAAGTGGGCAGAGGACATGAACAGACACTTCTCAAAAGAAGACATTTATGCAGCCAAAAAACACATGAAGAAATGCTCCTCATCACTGGCCATCAGAGAAATGCAAATCAAAACCACAGTGAGATACCATCTCACACCAGTTAGAATGGCCATCATTAAAAAATCAGGAAACAACAGGTGCTGGAGAGGATGTGGAGAAATAGGAACACTTTTACACTGTTGGTGGGACTGTAAACTAGTTCAACCATTGTGGAAGTCAGTGTGGCGATTCCTCAGGGATCTAGAACTAGAAATACCATTTGACCCAGCCATCCCATTACTGGGTATATACCCAAAGGACTATAAATCATGCTGCTATAAAGACACATGCACACGTATGTTTGTTGCGGCACTATTCACAATAGCAAAGAGTTGGAACCAACCCAAATGTCCAACAACAATAGACTGGATTAAGAAAATGTGGCACATATACACCATGGAATACTATGCAGCCCGTGTCCTTTGTAGGGACATGGATGAAACTGGAAAACATCATTCTCAGTAAACTATCGCAAGGACAAAAAACCAAACACTGCATGTTCTCACTCATAGGTGGGAATTGAACAATGAGAACTCATGGACACAGGAAGGGGAACATCACGCTCTGGGGACTGTTGTGGGGTGGGGGGAGGGGGGAGGGACAGCATTAGGAGATACACCTAATGCTAAATGACGAGTTAATGGCTGCAGGAAATCAACATGGCACATGGATACATATGTAACAAACCTGCACATTGTGCACATGTACCCTAAAACCCTAAAGTATAATAAAAAAAAAAAAAAAGTAAAAAAAAAAAAAAAAAAAAGAATTACCAGTATAGATTTTTAATTAACCATAGTAACATGTCCTTTTATGACCTCAGGAAAATAGGAGTTGGCAGTACTGTACTTAAAATTATATTTGGGGCCGGGCGCGGTGGCTCACGCTTGTAATCCCAGCACTTTGGGAGGCCGAGGCGGGCGGATCACGAGGTCAGGAGATCGAGACCATGGTGAAACCCCGTCTCTACTAAAAATACAAAAAAATTAGCCGGGTGTGGTGGCGGGCGCCTGTAGTCCCAGCTACTCGGAGAGGCTGAGGCAGGAGAATGGCGTGAACCCGGGAGGCGGAGCTTGCAGTGAGCCGAGATTGCGCCACTGCACTCCAGCCTGGGCGACAGAGCAAGACTCTGTCTCAAAAAAAAAAAAAATTATATTTG
Source organism: Symphalangus syndactylus (assembly GCF_028878055.3). Taxonomy (NCBI): domain Eukaryota; kingdom Metazoa; phylum Chordata; class Mammalia; order Primates; family Hylobatidae; genus Symphalangus; species Symphalangus syndactylus. The sequence continues at coordinate 33,808,820 of NC_072440.2, forward strand.
GGTGTCACACCAGACCTCAAACACAAAATGTCTAAACTGAATCCTGTATCTTTCCCTTCCTGAAACAGTTACACACTCCATCCCCATCTGTATGCATGACTTCCATCATCCACTCAGCCAGAAATGTGGAACTCATCCCCAACTCTTCCTCACTGGCTATACTTAAAAATCATCAAGTCCCTCTTCTGTCTTCTTCCCCATTCTCATGTTTGCTACCTCATCAATTGCTATCTGGACTAATGCAATTAATAGTTTCTCAGCCACCAGCCTCCTCCTTCCTTCAGTCCTTCACAATGATCTTTCAGATAAATGGCAAACCCATTTTGAGAATGAAGGAGAGAAAGGACTCAAGGTCACTCCAAGGTTTCTGAACAAGGCAGCTGAATGACTAACGATGCCATTATCTGTGATACGGAACAATGGAAAAAGAGGTCCTGGAAGAAGACAACAAACTCAGTTTTGGACTCGTTGAGCTTGAAGTGCATGTAGTGTACACGTCTATCCTATAATAAAACTTACCAAATGATAAAGTAATGATCATTTGGTTTGGGAGTCTCTTTCTGTTCTTAGATTGTAAGTGTTTTAAAGGTACAAATCAATCTTTATTATATATTCAGCACTTTTCGCAGTGCCTGGCACAATAAATGTTTGCTAAGTTGCAATCCTTTCTAAATTAATATATGTGGGAGCTTAAATTGCTATGTATTATATGATTTTCAGGCTAGGGGTGGTGGCTCATGCCTGTAATCCCAGCACTTTGGGAGGCTGAGCTGGGAGGATTGCTTGAGCCCAGAAGTTCAAGACCAGCCTGGGCAACATAGCAAGACTCCATCTCTAAAAAAAAAAACAACAAAAAAAATTAGCCCCGTGCAGTGGTGTGCACCTGTAGTCCCAGCTACTCAGGAGGCTGAGGTGGGAGGATCTCTTGAGCCTGGGAGGTCCAGGCTGCGGTGAAACATGATTGTGCCACTGGACTCCAGCCTAGGCAACAGAATGAGACCTTGTCTCAAAAATAAAATAAAATAATTTTCATTTAAAAAAGTGTAACTCATATCACAGACCAAGGGCTAATTCCCTTAATATATAAATAATTATTATAAAATAAGAAAAAATAATCAAAGAAAAATACACAAACAATATAAACAGTTTACAGGTCAGGAAATAAAAATAAATCTTTACATATGGAAAGACCTTCCTTATATTAAGGGAGATTTAAGGTTTAAGGGTACAATGAGATACCATTTTCCACATAAGACTAGCAAGAATTAAAATGTCTACAAACTCATTGTGTTGGTGAAAGTGGGGGAAAACAGGCTTTCTTATAAAATTAAGGCAAAATTTTAAATGCCCAAAGCTGTTTTCATCCTACAGATATATTCTTAGATGTGCAAGTTATCATACTATGCAGTCATTTAGTGCAGGGGTCCAACCTCTGGGCCATGGACTGGTATGGGTCCATGGCCTGTTAGGAACCAGGCTGCACAGCAGGAGGTGAGTAGCAGGTGAGCCAGCATTACTGCCTGAGCTCTGAATTCTGTCAGATGAGAGGCAGCAATAAATTCTCATAGGAGCACGGACCCATTTGTGAACTGCACATGTGAGGAATCTAGGTTGTGTGTTCCTATGAGAATCTAATGCCTGATGATCTGAGGTGGAATAGTTTCATCCCAAAACCATCTCCCCAGCCCCTGACCTCTGTGGAAAAACTGTCTTCCACAAAACCAGTGCCTTGTGCCAAAAAGTTCGAGGGCCGCTGCTTTAATGGAATGAAGCAGTTCAATGTTACTAATATAGACTAATCCCAAAGAGAAATTGTTTAGTGAAAGAAGTAAGGTGTAAAGGAGTTTGGATTGTGTAGTAGCTTTGGTGTAAAACACAAGACTATACATACATATACTTCTATACACAAAGTACGTTTCTGTAAGAAACTGGTAATATGGTTTCCTCTGGAGAAGAGAACTGTAGAACTGAGATGTAGATAACAGAGAGACTTCACTGTACACTCTTTTGTGCCTTCTGAATTTTGTGCCATGCAAATATGTTAAGAATTTTACCAAAAGTAAAAGTATGTCTACTCTACCACCCAGCAATTCCACCCCTTGGTATATACCCAAGAGAAATTAGTGCATATGTCCACCAACAGACATGTACAAGAATGTTTGTAATAACTTTTCTCATCATACTAAAAAATCAAAAAACCCCTAAATGTCCATCAACAGAAGAATAGATATATAAATTGAAATATATTTATTTAATGGAATACCATACAGTAATAAAAAAGAAAAAAATGATGACACAACTGAACAGGAAAATAATGTGGAGTTACAGAAACCAAAACAAAAGAGTAAATACTGGATGATTCTGTTTATTTCAAGTTTAAAAACAGGCAAAACTTACAAATGGTGATAGAAGTCAGAATAGTGGTAACTATTCTGGCAAGAGTAGGCTAGGAGTATGGGGCAGGAGGATATTGACTGGGAAGAGATAAGAGAAATTGTGGGGTTGCTGGGAGTGTTCTGTGTCTTGAGCTGGTGGTGGTCAAATGGGAATAAACCTATGTTAAAAAAAACTGAGCTGTATGCTAAAGCTCACTAAATACACTAAATGTATTTTACTGTATGTTATACTTCAATAAAGACATTTTTAAGGCATGAAAAATACATCTTACCGATTTGAAAAAAGTAGATAAAATACTATTAAACAATTTACCTAAATATCAACTGACTTCTCCCTTTACATTGATAAAAGTCAATGTGGCTGTGTGTGGTGACTAACACCTGTAATCCCAGCACTTTGGGAGGCTGAGGCAGGTGCATCACCTGAGGTCAAGAGTTTGAGACCAGCGTGGCCAACATGGTGAAACCCTGTCTCTAGTAAAACCACAAAAAATTAGCCAGGCATGGTGGCAGGCACCTGTAATCCCAGCTACTTGGGAGGCTGAGGCAGGAGAATCGCTTGAACTCGGCGGGCAGAGGTTGCAGTGAGCAGAGATCACACCACTACACTCCAGCCTGGGCAACAAGAGCAAACCTCCATCTCAAAAAAAAAAAAGGCAATGCAACTTTCATACTAAGAACCAATAAAAAAAAATAGGGAAACTACTAGGGATTTCTTTAAACTAAAGAGAGAGAAAAGTAAAGCAACTATTCATTGCAACAATAAAATTCTGATTAAACCAATTATAAAAAACAAAACGAAAGAATTATCTATCATGACCTTAAGTTCTCAAAGACTGTAACATAATGCTTCAGCCCGTCAGCGGCTAAAAAAGTGCTTTCATAAATTTGTTAAACAACTTTTAGAAATGTAAGCGTATAGGAGAAAGCTTTGACTGACATTTTTTCAGGGGATGCCATAGTAACCAAAAGAGAGAGTTCAGTTTGTTGAAAAGTGACAGTTAGACTTGGAAGGGACAAGGGCAATGTGGAGTAATAGGGTTTATCTGGTCCACAGAGAGGTAGAACAATGGTGATCTTTGTAGAGAAAAGGTCAGAAGAACCAGGTAGTCAGGAAGAAGAGAGAGAGAGAGGCAAGAAAGAGACAAGGCTCCAGGCACCCAGAATGTTTAAAAGTGAACAAAAAAAGGTATGTGATACTATAAAACAAATTGCTTTAGGATACATCAGGGAAACTCAAGAATGAGAGGAGGGAAGGGGACAGTTACCCAAAGTGAAAGCAACAAGTCCTGCTTTTTAGAGTTTTTCAGTTCAGGAAGGTGCCAAAGGCAGGTATTCGGGTCAGCCCTCTACACTGAAGGATTTCAACTTCCAGTTTATTAGGGTTTTTTTCTCCCTAATAAGTTACTTCTCTGATTAAAAAGTAATAGAAGCTTATTGTAGAAAATTTGGAAAATGCAGAAGAATATTAAGGAGAAATAAAAAAATGACTCAGAGATGAACACTGTAACATTTTGGTATAGTACTATTTATTTTTCCTTCCTTCCTTCCTTCCTTCCTTCCTTCCTTCCTTCCTTCCTTCCTTCCTTCTTTTTTTTTTTTTTTTTCAGAGTCTTGCTTTGTCACCCAGGCTGGAGTGCAGTGGCGTGATCCCAGCTCACTGCGATCTCAACCTCTTGGGCTCAAGTGATCCTCCCACCTCAGCCTCCTGAGTAGCTGCACCACCATGCCTGGCTAATTTTTGTAGTTTTTGTAGAGATGGGGTTTCGTCATGTTGCCCAGGCTGGTATAGGGCAATTTCCAACAAACAGAGAGCAGCAAAATGTCAAGTCAGTCAAAGGCTCCCTTGCCTTGGGAACCCAAATGTTGTTTATTCTTGGAGATTCCTCATTTTATTTTATCGATGCATTTTTCCACTACAAGATCCATGATGGCAGAAGATTTTGTCTGTGTTGTTTATTGCTATATCCCCAGTGACTAGCACATAAGTGGCACTCCAGGAATATTTGTTAAATTACCTTTTGTTTTTTTTCACATTTACTTAGGAAGATTAGCTGCTATTTCTTATTTTTTCCCTTCCATAATTAAAACATTTTAAATCATTTTCGTGATCCATTTCATGACTTTTCTAATTTACCAGATCAATCTAGTCATTAAGTAGACCTATCTGTTGAAGTTGGGAAAATGTCAAATGTAAACTAAAGCTTTGTGGTTTATGAGTGTCCCCATTGTATTTCTTCTATAAGGCCTTTTCATGCACTATCCCTGAAAACTCGCAAAAACAATTCCTTCCATTCTTTATGTTAATCTATTGCTCATATAATTCATCAAAAAGAACTCGAGTCCTGGTGTGGTGGCTCATGCCTGTAATCTCAGTGCTTTGGGAGGCCGAGGCAGGAGGATTGTTTGAGGCCAGGTGTTCCCAAACCAACATATTCAGATCCTCATCTCTACCAGACCAAAAACAAAACAAAACAAAACTTAGCTGGGCATGGTGGCATGCACCTGTAGTCCTAGCTACTGAGGGAGGAGGACCTCTTGAGCCCAAGAGTTTGAGGCTGCAGTGAGCTATGATTATACCACTGTACTCTAGCTTGGGGACAGCATGAGATCCCATTTCTATTAAAAATAATAATAATAACTTGAAAATCAATTTAACATCTAGGGCATTACAGCTTATTTTTTAAAGGAAAAACAGGATTTCTTTTTAAAATTTATGTTGGGATACTATATTTTTTCCCTCCAAATCAGGGGTGAGACCTCTTGGCTCACTGCAGCCTCCATCTCCTGGGATCAAACAATCATTCCACCTCAGCCTCCCAAGTAGCTGGGACTACAGACACATGCCACCACACCCAGCTAATTTTTAAACTTTTTGTAGAGACAGGCTCTCCCTATGTTGCCTGGGCTAGTCTCAAACTCCTGGACTCAAGAGATTCACCTGCCTTGGCCTCCCTAAGTTTTGGGATTACAGGCATGAGCCACTGCATCCAGCCAGGACTTACCTTTGAATAGTGAAACATGATCAAGGAGATTCCATGATGTTTATGAGAGGTGACAGTGTGCTGGCAGTCCTCACAGCCCTCGCTTGCTCTAGGCGCCTCCTCTGCCTGGGCTCCCACTTTGGCGGCACTTGAGAGCCCTTCAGCCCACCACTGCACTGTGGGAGCCCCTTTCTGGGCTGGCCAAGGCAGGAGCCGGCTCCCTCAGCTTGCAGGGAGGTGTGGAGGGAGAGGCAGGAACTGAGGCTGTGCGCGGCGCTTGCCAGCCAGCTGGATTTCCAGGTGGGCATGGGCTTGGCGGGCCCCTCACTCAGAGCAGCCGACAGGCCCTGCCGGCCCGGGCAATGAGGGGCTTAGCACCCGAGCCAGCAGCTGCAGAGGGTGTACTGGGTCCCCCAGCAGTGCCAGCCCACCGGCGCTGCGCTCGATTTCTCACCGGGCCTTAGCTGCCTTCCCCTGGGACAGGGCTTGGGACCCGCAGCCCGCCATGCCTGAGCCTCCCACCCCATCCATGGGCTCCTGTGCGGCCCGAGCCTCCCCGACGAGCGCCAGCCCCTGCTCCATGGCGCCCAGTCCCATCGACCACCCAAGGGCTGAGGAGTGCGAGCGCACGGCGCGGGACTGGCAGGCAGCTCCACCTGTGGCCCTGGTGTAGGATCCACTGGGTGAAGCCAGCTGGGTTTCTGAGTCTGGTGGAGACGTGGAGAACCTTTATGTCTAGCTCAGGGATTGTAAATACACCAGTCAGCACCCTGTGTCTAGCTCAGGGTCTGTGAATGCACCAATCGACACTCTGTATCTAGCTGCTCTGGTGGGGCCTTGGAGAACCTTTATGTCTAGCTCAAGGATTGTAAATACACCAATCGGCACTCTGTATCTAGCTCAAGGTTTGTAAACACACCAATCAACACCCTGTGTTTAGCTCAGGGTTTGTGAGTGCACCAATCAACACTCTGTATCTAGCTGCTCTGGTGGGGCCTTGGAGAACCTTTGTGTGGATACTCTGTATCTAACTGATCTGATGGGGACGTGGAGAACTTTTATGTCTAGCTCAGGGACAGTAAACGCACCAATCAGCGCCCTATCAGAACAGACCACTCGGCTCTACCAATCAGCAGGACGTGGGCGGGGCCAGATAAGAGAATAAAAGCAGGCTGCCCAAGCCAGCAGTGGCAACCCGCTCGGGTCCCCTTCCACACTGTGGGAGCTTTGTTTTTTCGCTCTTTGCAATAAATCTTGCTACTGCTCACTCTTTGGGTCCACACTGCTTTTATGAGCTGTAACACTCACCGCGAAGGTCTGCAGCTTCACTTCTGAAGCCAGCGAGACCACAAGCCCACCGGGAGGAACAAACAACTCCAGACGCGCTGCCTTAAGAGCTGTAACACTCACTGTGAAGGTCTGCAGCTTCACTCCTGAGCCAGCGAGACCACAAACCCACCAGAAGGAAGAAACTCCGAACACATCCGAACATCAGAAGGAACGAGCAACTCCAGACGCACCACCTTAAGAGCTGTAACACTCACCGCGAAGTTCTGCAGCTTCACTCCTGAGCCAGCGAGACCACGAACCCACCAGAAGGAGGAAACTCCGAACACATCCGAACATCAGAAGGAACGAAAAACTCCAGACGCGCCGCCTTAAGAGCTGTAACACCGCGAGAGTCCGCGGCTTCATTCTTGAAGTCAGTGAGACCAAGAACCCACCAATTCCGGACACATTTAGAAGTCTATGAAGGAAGAAAGAATATTAAATATCTTGTAGTAAAAATTTTCAAGGAGGGCAGATGAAATTACTCAAGCTTGAAATAGAGCCACAACTCTGCAGTCAACAGTCTCACTGTTGGAACTAAAATAGGACCCTTGAAATCCTTCAGCATCAGAGGTAGCCAGGATCCTTCAAACACCCCAAGCCAACAAGGCCTCGGGGCCCAAAACATAGTTATTTGTGAGGTGGGGGGTAACAAAAGAATCACACAGTTAAGCACAGAGCGGTTTTATTTGTTCACATAACTGGGAAGTCTGGAGGTAGACCTAAGCTAGGCATGGCTGGGTTCATATCAGGGTTCTCTCCCAGCATCTACATGATCAAATCTCAGGAGAGATGGATTGGTACTGCTTGGAGCATCTACCTATTTGCTGGAGCAATAATACTAATCAGAATAAGTGATTTGAATTGGCAAGGCCTGGGCCACATGTCCATCCATATGAGTAGAAAGTGGGATCAGCCTCACTCAAAATACGTGAGGTGGATTTTCCATGAGAAAGAGGCTCTGTCAACACCTGGAGTGGGAAAGGGTGTTAGTGACAACGTCAAGCCTTGTGCCCCTGGAAAACAGCAAGGATCAGGAAACCATCTCCCTCCAACTTTTTTGTTTTGTTTTGTTTTGAGAAAAGGTCTTGCTCTGTTGCCCAGGCTGGAGTGCAGTGTTGTGATCTTGGCTCACTGCAACCTCCGTCTCCCAGGTTCAAGTGATTCTCCTCCCCCAGTCTCCCAAGTAGCTAGGACTACAGGTGCGCACCATCACACCGGTTAATTTCTGTATTGTTAGTAAAGACGGGGTTTTGCCATGTTGGCCAGCTGGTTTCAAACTCATGACCTCAAATGATCTACCTGCCTCTGCCTCCCAAAGTGCTGGGATTACAGGCATAAGCCGCCACGCCCAGCCTCCCTCCAACCTTTGTGTTCCAGGAAATGACTTACAGCAAATAATTGCCCTTCCCCATATGACTTAGAGACTTAGAGTGACCCCCTTTTCTAACTATGACAAAGCCATATAGAGATCCTCTAATTTCCCATTCTTTGCCTCATAAATGATTAGCTGACCTGTTTGTTTCCACAGGCCAATCTGGACAAAATGCCTGCTAACTGGGCTAAAGTTTAGTCAGGACTCTATCATTCTTCCAAGTCCCTGAACTTGGCCCGCCCTTAAACATTAGAGCTAGGAACAAGCCCTCCTTAATGGCCCCTACTGAGACTAGCGTACCCAGCAGGGGGAACTGTTCCCTGACGCACCGCAGGATAACCTGCTCATCCCAGTAGCCCTCACCTGCTTCCTTCCAGCCTGCTTTCCTCCTTCCTATAAAAGAAAAGCCCTTTTCTGCCTGGCCTTGGAGATGCTTGCAGATCTTATAGTTGACCATCAGAGCATTCTCTCTATTATAATAGTCCTCTTCCTCTTACTGCAATAACCCTTTTGAGTAAAGTCTCACTTTACCTCTGTCCAGAGTTGCTATTTGACCCTGGCCAGAGAAAACAATAGATGTCTACCACAACACACTATTATCCAGTTGGATGGGGCTTGAGGGGATGAAAATTAATTACACCCTCCCTCTCGCTCTCAGTTTTGAGTCAGTGGAGACATAGAAGCAGGGAATCTGGGAGCTCAAAATGTCAGCCTTAAAAAGGAAGGAAGTTCTGACACCATGCTACAACATGGATGAGCCTTGAAGACATCATGCTAAGTGAAATGAGCCAGTCACAAAAAAGACAAACACTGCTTGCTTGCTTCCACTTCTATGAGGTATCTAGAGTAGTGAAAATCATAGACACAGAAAGTAGAATGGTGGTTGCCAAGGGCTGGAAGGAGGGGAAAATGATGAATTGTTGATTAATGGATATAGAGTTTCAGTTTTGCAAGAGGAAAAAGTTCTGGAGGCTGGTAGAGATTGGTTAATGCAAATATAATTAACGCTACTGAATTGTACACTTAAAAATGGTAAGATGATAAATTTTGTGTCATCTATTTTTTTAAACCACAATAAAATATTATTTAAAAAAAAAGTTAGTTCACAGCTAATAAAGCTGGTTGAAGAATGTGGCATAGTCTGTGGCCAAATGCGCTTACTGATACTCACTTCCCTGAATTAAAATAAACCTCTTCTAACTTCAGTCCTTTTTGCAGGGCAGGGCTTACGCTAGGAAGCGTATTGCAAGGTAAGTCTTTAGGGTTTGGCCACTCAGAGAGAAAGAGGGGCTGAGTCACACATTTAGCAATTCTTTCCCTCAATCTTGCCAAAGAAGGTGCTTTTTCCCGAGGAGAGAGTGAGACAAGGGAAGAAGCCCAAGCGTCCCAAGCTGTCACTCGTGGGGAGCAGACAGAGAGCTGAGGGGATAAGCATTCACCCCAACCAGTGTGTTGAAAGAAAAGCAGGGTGCCTGTAATCCCAGCACTTTGAGAGGCTCAGGCAGGTGGATTGGTCGAGCCTAGGAGTTTGAGAACAGCCTGGCCAACATGGTGAAACCCTGTCTCTACTGAAAATACAAAAATTAGCTAGGCATGGTGGTGCATACCTCTAATCCCAGCTACTTGGGAGGCTGAGGCACCAGAATTGCTTGAACCCGGGAAGCAGAAGTTGCAGTGAGCCAAGATTGTGCCACTGCACTGCAGCTTGGGTGACAGAGCAAGATTCTGTCTCAAAAAAAAAAAAAAAAAAAAGAAAAGAGGAAGGAAGGAAGAAATGAAGGAAGGAAGGAAGGAAGGCAGGCAGGCAGGCAGACAGACAGACAGACAGGCAGGCAGGCACATTAGGGCAAGGCGCTCATGCCTGTGATCCCAGTGATTTGGGAGGCCAGGGCAGGAGGGCTTGAGGCCAGGAATCCCAGACCAGCCTGGGCAACATAGCGAGAACTCATCTCTACCAAAACAAAACAAAACAAAATTAGCCAGGTGTGGTGCTGAGAGCCTATAGTCCTAGCTACTAGGGAGGCTGAGGTAGGAGGATGGCTTGAGCCCAGGAGGTCAAGGCTACAGTGAGCTATGATAGTGCCACTGCACTCTGGCCAGGTGGGTGAAAGAGCAAGCCCCTGTCTCTAAATAATAAATAAGAAGAAAGAAGATATTAGAATATAAATTTGAAAGGAATTGTATTCACAGTATCACTAGGATAACAGGATGTAAAGTGATCTTTCTTTTTTCTAAATTAAACAAATAGTATTGTTATGCCTTTTAAAACATAATTCTGCTAACATCAGAAGTACCACATTTATAATAATTTGATACATACAATTTATTAAGTGGCTAAAAGGGAAAAAATAAAGAGAATTATTAATGTACAGCTCACATTTTATAATTATGCTAATTATTTTCTGGCTTTGTCTCATGTAAGGTTCATTAATATCGTCAGTGAAGCTGTACAGTTTCAAAATGCTTTTAATTGATATTAATGCCAAAACAAAAGGATAATTTTCCATCGTAAACATTTATCTGATCAACATGTTTTCATTTGAAAAAGAAATACATTCCCCTCAAGCACAAAAACTTTAAGCTCAGATACAAGTAGATGAGATATATTTGACTGGATGCGCATTTTTAAAAATATATATAATTTAACTCACTATAGTGCTAAGGACCTCCCTAGAGATGTTGGATGTGCTTCCAAATAGCTGAATGTAAAACTCCATTCTCTTTTCTCTGTGCTTTTCAAAGAGCGTGTGTTTAATTATATGCTTTTCTGCTGGGCAGGAAGGCTCACACCTGTAATTCCAGCCCTTTGGGAGGCTGAGGCAGGCGCATCAGCTGAGGTCAGGGGTTTGAGATCAGCCTGGCCAACATGGTGAAGTCCTGTCACTACTAAAAATACAAAAATTAGTTGAGTGTGGTGGCGTACCCCTGTAATCCCAGCCTCTTGGGAGGCTGAGACAGGAGGATGGCTTCAACCCAGGAGACAAGAGGATGCAGTGAGCCGAGATTGCACCGTTGCACCCTGGCCTGGGGAACAGAGTGAGACTCTGTCTTGAGGAAAAAAAAAAAAAAAAAAAGCTTTTCTCTCTCATTTAATGTAATGAAAGGTTATCTATGAAGGTTGCAGTTATTCACAATCAGATTTTAAAGAGAAAAAATTATTCATATTGTGTGTAAATTATACTTCAATTAAAAAACTTTTTTCAATATAAAACAAAGTCAGAGAAAAATTTTCTCTGTGGGAACTTCAGGCAAATGAATGAGTACATTCGGAGTAGGCTGCAGTATGACACTTTGGATAGCACAGGGCAAAAATATTATACTTTGCATCTTTAAAAAAGGGGTCACATGGATACTGCTATGTCAAAATTGTATATCCTCTATCAGCCCAAAGCACATTTGGCTTGAATAATTTCCACATCCTCAGAGACATTCATTCTCTAAGGAATCAATCCATTTAGGAAATTATGTCCTAGAACTTGTACTAAAATATGAAGGGGGCTTATCTATCACACTTGTTTTGAGAGGAAAATGGTGTGCTTTAGATAAAACATTACAGTGACCAAAATACCTCCCATCTGTCAACTTTATATTCCTCTCATTCACTTTCACATCATGCACTTGGGTAGGACTCATAGGAGAAAAGCAGACAAGAACCTATTTTTACTGCTGTTGAAAGCATGCCAATTTGGCAAGGGTGTGGAGCAGTGGGCACTGTCATGCACAGTAGGAGTATAAATTGGTTCAGCCTTTCTGGAAGGTAATTTGGCAATATACAGGATGTCAAAATTTTAAATAAGCATATCCTTTGGCCCAGAAATTTAATTTCTGGGAATTGATCCCACTGAACAAATTGGACAAACATGCAAAGATATACATAAAAGGCCTTCATGAAGCATTGTTTACAATAATGATAAATTAGAAATCACCTAAATCTCTATCACTAGGGGACTGATTAAATACATTATGGTAGATCTGTTGAGTGGAGTATTTTGCAGTGCATTAAAATGACCATGTGGCCGGGCGTGGTGGCTCATGCCTGTAATCCCAGCACTTTGAGAGGCTGAGGCGGGCAGATCACCTAAGGTCAGGAGTTCAAGACCAGCCTGACCAACATGGAGAAACCCCATCTCTACTAAAAATACAAAATCAGCTGGGCATAGTGGCGCATGCCTATAATCCCAGCTACTCAGGAGGCTGAGGCAGGAGAATTGCTTGAATCTGGGAAGTGGAGGTTGCAGTGAGCCAAGGTCATGCCATTATACTCTAGCCTGGGCAACAAGAGCAAAACTCCACCTCAAAAAAACCAAACAAACCAAAACAAAACCATCATGTACACTTGTGTTTATTGCTAAGAAAAGGTTACAAAATAGCATCTGGATTGTGAAAAGTTTTCTACATGCATATGAAGAAGCCTGGAAGGATACATAACATAACATGATTATCTCCCGGTTTCCGGGTTTCAAATGATTTTTACTTCTTTATTCCTTTTATGTTTGTTGAAACTGTCCCATCAGCATGTATCACTAGTTTAATCATAAAATATACGTCATAGTAGTCAGCTTGGGCTGTCATAACAAAATACTACAGATTGGGTGGCTTAAGCAACAGAAATTTATTTCTCCCATTCCTGGAGGCTGAATAGTCCAAGATCAAGAAATCAGCTGGTTTTGTTCTTGGTGAGGGCCTTCTTCCTGGCGTGCAGATGGCCTCCTTTTCACCGTGTCCTCACATGGTAGAGACAGAGAGAGAGAGAGAGAAAGAGACAGACAGACAGACAGACCGAGAGCCTTGTACCTCTGCCTGTTCTGCTTTTTTTTTAGGGTTTTTTTTTTTTTTTTTTTGAGACAGGGTCTCACTCTGTTGCCCAGGCTGGAGTACAGTGGTGTGATCGTAGCTCACTGCAACCTCCAACTCCTGGGTTCAAGTGAGCCTCCAGCTTCAGCCTCATGAGTAGCTGCCACTACAGGCACACACCACCACACCTGGCTAAGTTTTATTTTTTATAGAGACAGGATCTCATTTTGTGGCCCAGGCTGGTCTTGAACTCCTGGTCTCCAGTGATCCTCTCACCTCAGCCTCTCAAAGTGTGGGATTACAGATGTGAGCTGCTGTACCCAGGCTCTGCCTCTTCTTTTTTTTTTTTTTTTAGACAGGGTCTTGCTCTGTTGCCCAGGCTGGGGTGCAGTTGCATGATCTCGGCTCACTGCAACCTCCATCTCCCAGTTCAAGCAATTCTCCTGTCTCAGGCTCCCGAGTAGCTAGAACTACAGGCGCCCACCACCACGCCCAGCTACTTGTTGCATTTTTTTAATAGAGACGGAGGTTCACCATGTTGGCCAGGCTGGTCTCAAACTCCTGACCTCAAGTGATCTGCCCACCTTGGCCTCCCAAAGTGCTAGGATTACAGGCATGAGCCACTGCACCCGGCCGCTCTGCCTCTTCTTATAAGGGCATCAGTTCTATAGGATTAGGGCCTAACCCTTATGATGTCATTTAACCTTTATCACCTTCTCATAAGCTCTATGTCCAAATATAGTCACATTGAACATTAAGGCTTGAACATATGAATTTTGTTGATGACATGTCTTCTGGCTTGAAAAACAATTAAGACATGTATGTTAGGTCCTTCTTGCATTGCAATAGAGAAATAGAGCATGGTGGCTCTCGGCTGTAATTGTAGGACTTTACAGGGCCAGGATTGCTTGAGGCCAGGCATTTGAGAACAGCCTGGGCAACATAGCAAAAACCCATCTCTACAAAAAGTTTAAAAATTATCTGGGCATGGTGTCTCACACCTCATAGCCCACACCTACCCAGATTGTCTCAGCTACTTGGGAGGCTGAAGCAAGAGGACTGCTTGAGCCCAGGAAATCAAGTCTGCAGTGAGCTATGAGCAAGCCATTGCACGCCAGCCTGGGTGGCAGAGTGAGATCTTGTCTCGAAAGAAAGAAAAGGAAAGAAAAGAAAAGAAAGAGAAAGAGAGAAAGAGAAAGAAGAAAGAAAAAAAGAAAGACAGAGAAGGAAGGAAGGAAGGAAGGGAGGAAGGAAGGAAGGAAGGAAAAGAAAGAAAGAGAAAGACCTGAGACTGTATAATTTATAGAGAAAATATATTTAATTGGCTCATAATTCTGCAGGCTGTACAGGAAGCATAGCATCTGCTTCTTGGGAGGTCTCAGGAAGCTTCCAATCATGGTGGAAGGCAAAGGGTGAGCAGGCACATGACATGGCGGGAACAAGAGTAAGCACAAGAGTAGGAGCCATGCCACACACTTTTAAACAACCAGAGCTCAGAGCAAGAGATCATGTATCACCAAAGAGGATGGCCCAAGCCATTCATGAGAGATCTGCCCCCATGATCCAAACACCTCCCACCAGACCCCACCGCCAACATTGGGGGTTATCATTCAGTATGAGATTTGGTGGGAATATACATTCAAACTATATCAACATGCCAACTTGAACAATTGTTTTTAGGAGAAAATATTTGCAAATCATGTATCTGATAAGAGATTAGCATCTAGAATATAGAAAGAACTCCTATAACTCAACCACACCAAAGAAACCAAACAATCCAATTAAAAAATTGATGATTTAGGGTCACTTCCAAGGTGGCTGAATAGGAACAACTCCAGTCTACAGCTCCCAGTGAGATCGACGCAGAAGACGGGTGATTTCTGCATTTCCAACTGAGGTACCTGATTCATCTCATTGGGACTGGTTGGACAGTGGGTGCAGCCCACAGACGGCGAGCTGAAGCAGGGCTTCCCTCACCCGGGAAGCTCAAGGGGTCAGGGGATTTCCCTTTCCTAGCCAAGGGAAACCATGAGTGACTGTACCTGGAGGAACGGTACACTCCAGCCCAAATACTGTGCTTTTCCCATGGTCTTTGCAACTGGCAGTCCAGGAGATTCCCTCCTGTGCCTGGCTTGGTGGGTCCTATGCCCACGGAGCCTTGCTCGCTCCTAGTGCAGCAGTCTAGATCGACCTGGGATGCTGGAGCTTGGTGGGGACGGGGAGGTTTGCCATTGCTGAGGCTTGAGTAGGCGGTTCTATGCTCACAGTGTACACAAAGTGGCAGGGAAGCTTGAACTGGGCGGAGCCCACCACAGCTCAGCAAGGCCTACTGCCTCTGTAGATTCCACCTCTGGGGGCAGGGCCTATCTGAACAAAAGGCAGCAGACAGCTTCTGCAGACTTAAACGACCCTGCCTGACAACTCTGAAGAGAGCGGTGGTTCTCCCAGCGCAACATTTGAGCTCCAATAACAGATAGACTGCCTTGTCAAGTGGGTCCCTGACCCCTGTATAGCATGACTGGGAGACACCTCACAGTAGGGTCTGACAGACACCTGATACAGGCAGGAGCCCCTCTGGGATGAAGCTTCCAGAGGAAGGATCAGGCAGCAATATTTGCTGTTCTGCAGCCTCTGCTGGTGATACCCAGACAAACAGGGTCTGTAGTGGACCTCTAGCAAAGTCCAACAGACCTGCAGCTGGGGGTCCTGTCTGTTAGAAGGAACACTAACAAACAGAAAAGAATAGCATCAACATTAACAAAAAGGACATCCACACCAAAACCCCATCTGTAGGTCACCAATATTAAAGACCAAAGGTAGATAAAACCACAAAGATGGGGAGAAACCAGAGTAGAAAGGCTGAAAATTCCAAAAACCAGAACACCTCTTCTCCTCCAAAGGAACACAACTCCTTGCCAGCAAGCAAGTTGCCACCAGCAAGTTGTCAGTTTTCTCCTGCCTTTGTACTTGAACTTAAACTAGAACTTACACCATTGCCTCTTCTGGTTCTCAGGCCTTTGGACTCAGGGTGGAAATATATTATCAGTTCTCTTGATACTACAGCTTGCAAACCGCTGATCTTGGGACTTCCACTCCGGGGTAGTCCATTCTTCCATCCAAAAGAATGAAAACAAGGTCTTAGAGATTTACACACCAATGTTTGTAGCTGCATTGTTCACAGTAGTCAAAAGCTAGAAACAATTCAAATGTCCACTGATGGATGGATAAAGAAAATATGGCGGCCAGGAGTGGTGGCTCATGCCTGTAATCCCAACATTTTAGGAGGCCAAGGCAGGAGGATCACCTGAGGTCAGGAGTTCGACACCAGCCTGATCAACATGGAGAAACTCTGTCTCTACTAAAAACACAAAATTAGCCGGGTGTGGTGGCACATGCCTGTAATCCCAGCTACTTGGGAGGCTGAGGCAGGAGAATTGCTTGAACCCAGGAGCTGGAGGTTGTGGTGAGCCAAGATTGCGCCACTGCACTCCAGCCTGGGCAACAAGAACGAAGCTCTGTCTCAACAAAAAAAAAGAAAGAAAGAAAGAAGAAAGAAAGAAAGAAAGAAAGAAGAAAGAAAGAAAGAAAGAAAGAAAGAAAGAAAGAAAGAAAGAAAGAAAGAAAGAAAATATGGTGTGTGTGTGTGTGTGTGTGTGCGTGTGCACGCGTAATATTATTCAGCCTTAAAAAGGAAAGGGAATTCTTAACACATGCTATAACATAGATGAAACTTGAGGCTAAGTAAATTAAGCTAGACACAAAGAACAAATGCTGTATGATTCCACTTACATAACATATCTAGGGTAGTCAAATTCATAGAGACAGAAAGTAGAATTGTGGTTGCCACAGGCTGGGTGGGAGGGCAAAATGAGTTGTTGTGTAATGGGTACAAGTTTCAGTTTTGCAAGAAGAGTTCTGGAGATAGATAGTGGTGATGATTGCACAACAATGTGAATATGTTTAATGCCATGGAACTGTATATTTAAAAGTGCTTTAAGTGGCAAATTTTATGTTATATTATTATCTTGTCTAATTTAAAAAACAACGGTTAGGCTGGGCATGGTGGCTGTAATCCCAGCACTTTGGGAGGCCAAGGAAGGAGGATTACTTGAGTCCAGGATTTCAAGACCAGCCTGGGCAACATGGCAAAACCCTGTCTCTAAAAAATACAAAAATTAGCCAGTTAGCTCGGTGTGGTGGCATGTGCCTGTAGTCCCAGCTACTCGGGAGGCAGGGAGGATCACTTGAGCCCTGGAGGCGGAGATTGCAGTGAGATGAAATCGTGCCATTGCAATCCAGCCTGGGTGACAGAATGAGATCCTGTTTCAATAAAAATAAAAATAAAATAAAAAACAATTCTTTTCTACAAAGAGGTATTTATTCGTTTGTTTGTTTGTTTGTTTGTTTTTTAAGAGACAATCTATCACCCAGGCTGAAGTGCAGTGGCAGGATCATAGCTCACCATGCCTGGCTAATGTTTTTTTTTTTTTTTTTAGAGACAGGGTCTTGCTATCTTGCCCAGGCTGGTCTCAAAGTCCTGGGCTCAAGCAATCCTCTCACTTCAGCCTCCCAAAACACTGGGATTGTCAGAGGCGTTTGAGCCAGAGCAACTCCGTCTTGAAAAGGGGCTGGGTAAAATGAGGCTGAGACCTATTGGGCTGCATTTTCAGACAGTTAAGGCATTCTAAGCCACAGGATGAGATAGGAGATTGGCACCAAATACAGGTCATAAAGACCTTGCTGATAAAACAAGTTGCAGTAAAGAAGCCGGCTAAAACCCACCAAAACCAAGATGGCGATGAGAGTGGCCTCTGGTTGTCCTCACTGCTACACTCCTGCCAGCAGCATGACAGTTTACAAATGCCATGGCAACGTCAGGAAGATACCTATGTGGTCTAAAAGGGGAGGCATGAATAATCCACCCCTTGTTTAGCATATCATCAAAAAATAACCATAAAAATGGGCAACCAGCAGCCCTCAGGGCTGCTCTGTCTATGGAGTAGCCATTCTTTATTCCTTTACTTTCCTAATAAACTTGCTTTCATTTTACTCTATGGACTGGCCCCTAATTCTTTCTTGTGTAAGATCCAAGAACCCTCTCTTGGGGTCTGGATAGGAACCCCTTTCCAGTAACAGGACTACAGGCATGAGCCACCATGCCTGGCCCTAATTCTATTATGACTAAGGAAGATCTAACTTGTCAGAAAACTATCTAAAGCCTTTAAAAAACAGAAAACTTAGATTCATCTCAATTCCTATTCTCTTGCCCATGGTCTGGCCTACATTGGGAGGTATTAGTGGCATCAATCCAAATTTATAGGAATTAACTTCTATCCTCTCAGTTCCCTTCAATCCAATTAGGTTTATTTACATATGACCCTTATTTCTCCAGATTGCACCAGATCCTTATAGACACGGAGAGATTTATCTTGATCAGGTTCTGGGCTAGAGGGGGGTCACTATTCCTGTGACCCTAGTCTGCACCACTCTCTCAGGCACGCTCAACAACCTCAGCTCATGGTCGCAAAAGGAACATGTCCCCTTCTCTTCAATCTGATGGTAAGTTTCTGTCCTTTTCGGGGACTCTCTCCTCAGAGTTGGAGCAGCTTTCATCTCTCCTAATGGGAGAACTTTATTATCAGTCCCCAAATCCCTTTTGCTGATGCAGTGACGAGGTGAAACTAAGGTGGACAGATGGTGCTTGAGTGGGGCTGGGGTGAGCACGAAGTGGTACTGACAAGAGTGCCGGGTCACAACAGACCTGGGCAGGATGGGCTTCTGCCCGGGCTCCATTAGACCCAGGCATCTCAGCAGCTGCCTGATGCTCTGTCTGACTCTGACAGCATCCAGAACTTAGAAGTCTACCCTATACCATCGTCCCTTCCACCACCATTAGAAAAATAAAACACCACCAAACACTGTTCCAGTTCCTTTTCACTATTCAAAGCCCAATTCTGCTTAGTTCAACTTACTTTCAACTGGGCATGGTGGCTTACGCCTGTAATCCCAGCACTTTGAGAGGCCAAGATGGGAGGATTGCTGCAGCTCAAGAGTTCAGGATCAGTCTGGGAAACATGAGATGCTGTCTGTACAAAATTTAGAAGACAAAAAAAAAAACCCAGGTGTTGTGGTGTTGTGGCCTATGCCTGTGGTCCCAACTACTTGGGAGGCTGAGGTGGGAGGATCACTTGAGACTGGGAGATGGAGGCTGCAGTGAGCCAGTTACACCACTGCACTCCAGCCTGTGCGACAGAGCAAGACCTGTTTCCAAAAAAAAGAAAAAAATCTTCTGGAAAGAGAAAGTGAGTGAGTTCTTCCTGCCATTATATGCAGTGGGCCTTCACGTTGTACTGGCCATATTTTTACCGATTAGCCCACTGCCGCTGCCTACGGAGCTTAGGAGAACCTCCTGCAAACAGAACTTCTGATTGCCTGCCCTTAATCTCCTCCTTCCTTGGGTGAATGGACATCTCAACAGTACTTTGATTCTCAAGGCTCATGGGACTTCAGTGGCAAAAGGGACTTTGGAAAAAAAGTCCAGTTCCTTCCAGTTTTGGATGAAGTTCAAGGATGTTAAATGATCTGACCAAGAATACAACCATTGCCTGTAGAAATCTCCACTATTAAGTCTAGGAATAATGAAGACGTCTCCCTTTTTGTAGTTGGCTTTTAATCACTGCTTTACGTGCTTTCATCAGGGGAGAAGTGAGGAGATAAAAAGAATCCCCGATTGGCCATTCTTGGTAGTTGTTCACAACTTGGATCTAAGTTTTTGTGGTGAAGGAAGTTGAATTCATGACTAAAATGAATAATTTTCTTAAGACTCTGTATCTGCTCCACAGTCCCCCATTCTCATGGATATTTAAGAGTAGACAGGGCCGGGCGCAGTGGCTCACACCTGTAATCCCAGCACTTTGGGAGGCTAAGGCGGGCGGATCACAAGATCAGGAGATCGAGACCATCCTGGCTAACATGGTGAAACCCTGTCTTTACTAAAAATATAAAAAATTAGCCAGGCATGGTGGCGGGTGCCTGTAGTCCCAGCTACTCAGGAGGCCGAGGCGGGAGAATAGCGTGAACTCGGAAGGCGGAGCTTGCAGTGAGCCGAGATCGTGCCACTGCACTCCAGCCTGGGGGACCGAGCGAGACTCCGTCTCAAAAAAAAAAAAAAAAAAGAGTAGACAGAATTTAGCATATACTGCAATTGCTGCAGAGACAGAATCATTATAAACTATAGATAACATAGCAACACAGCTAGTTGAAAGTGAATTTGATTTCTGAAACTTCAGTCACGAAGTTAGGAATGTGCCACACAAACACATGCCAAATATTTTCAAGCTCAGCTTTGGAAAACTAGGTTCTACTCATTTTTGGGAAAGGCCGTACGTTCCATGGCTGGGTCACTCATGGTTAGTTGGAATAGATCGTTCTAGCCATCCTTCATGGCTTGTGCAATGATTAGGAAGCAGGATGCTCTGTTGGTGGCTGCAGGGAATTGGTAAGATGGGGATGGCTTAAGAGCTGCCCATCAAGGTTGGACAGTAAGATAGACCTGGCTGCCAAGGACGACTCCAGAAGCCTAACCAGCTGGGCCAGGCAGAGCCACCCTTGAAGTGTCTAAAGGACACACATTTCAATTCCAGAAATGGTAACCACCGGGTTTCCAATAAATTAGGCTGGGCACAGTAGTAGGAAAGTCAGATGGTACTTATCACTCAGGACTCAGGCTAAAGGGTGAAATATGAGGCAAGTGTTGGAGAGATAGGGCCGGGCTTAAGTCTGGGATAAGTTGGGTGTAGAGATCAATACAAAGCCCACTCCATCAGAGGCAGGGAGAGGAAAGAGATGGTAACATATCTATCATCCAGGGCTCTAGGGTTTGTCCCTACAGACACTCTATCCAGTTAACAATGTGAATACTTGGGGACTAATTAGCCCCAGGGGTTACCATCAGGACACTAATAGTTGGAAGAAATCATGTTTGTTCAGCACTCCTGGGTGCTTTTCGTGTCACACACAGAAACATACACACACAGAGAGAGAGAGAGAGAGAGAGGAAAGAGCTTTATTGTGAGGAATTGGTTTGTGTGATTATGGGGCAAGGTAGGCAAGTCTGATATGTGCAGGGCAGGCCATCAGGAATGGCAGGCTGGAAACTCTCAGGCAGAGGCGGACACTTCAGTCCATAGACACAATTTCTTTTTTCCTTTGGGAAACCTCAATTCTACTCTTACAGACTTTCAACAAACTGGATTTATCCTATCCAGATTATCCAGGATAATCCCCTTTCCTTAAAGTTAGCTGGCTGTAGATATTTATCACATCTGCAAAATACCTTCACAACAACATCTTTGGTTGTGACACAGTGTTTGGTTGAATGGCTAGGTACCATATAGCCTAGACAAGTTGACAAATAGAACTCTCAATCACATTATCATTGAGTATCAGTTAAGCATATGATTTTAGATTTGGAATCCAAGCTTCTGAGAGGTAATGACTCTTGTCCTAGGAAACACACTGTGTTTATTTGCCTTGTACTTCGAAAATGGGAGAAAGAGATAGCCAAAAATGTATTGCCTGTCCCTGAGATGTATAAATCTGAGAATAATCTGAAAATAGTGAGACTGAGTCCTGTGGTGAAGAGCTCAGTGGGGCCAGTTATGGAAACGAGGGAGGGCAGAGGTTAGGGTAGGCAGCATAACCTCATACAAAGAAGACAAGCTTGGGAATCAGACACACCTGAGTTTGAATTATAACTTTGCCACTTTGCAAATGCTGAGACCTTAGACAAATTGCTGAAGTGTTAAAAAAAAAATCTTGGCCTCAGGTGTTTCTTTATAGCAATGGCAAGAATGGCCTAAGACAGCGGGTATTGATTCCTTAGTACAAATGAGGCTGTGTGCCTTTCTTCTTGTTTCATTTGTTTGTGTATAGCTCAAATACAGATTCATTCATCACTTAACAAATATTTATGGAGCATGACTATACTAGGTGCTGGAGAATATAAATTGACATAAAATATACGACTGCTGCAAATTCGCAGAAAAAGGAAGTAGAATGATGGTTACTAGGGCCTGGAAGGAGGAGGAAAAGGGGATTTTTTTGGTCAGTATACAGTTTCAGTTTTGCAAGATGAAAAAGTTCTATTAATCTACTGAGTAACTATGTGAATACACTTAGCACTATTGAACTACATACTAAGAAATGATTAAGATGGTAAATTTTGTTATAAGTTTTTACCACAATTTGAAACTTCTAAAAAAGGCTGGGTGTGGTGGCTTATGCCTATAATCCCAGCATTTTGGGAGGCCAAGGCAGGAGGATCTTTTGAGCCCAGGAGTTTGAGACCAGCCTGGGCAGGGACTCTCTCTCTTCTTTTTACCTTTTTTTTTTTTTTGAGATGAAGTCTCACTCTGTCGCCAGACTGGAGTGCAATGGCATGATCTCGGCTTATTGCAACCTCTGCCTCCCAGGTTCAAGGGATTCTCTGGCCTCAGCTCCTGAGTAGCTGAGATTAAAGGGGCCTGCCACCACATCTGGCTAATTTTTGTATTTTTTTATTTTTAGTAGAGACAGGGTTTCACCGTTGTGGCCAGGCTGGTCTCGAACTTCTGATCTCAGGTGATCTGCCAGCCTTGGCCTCCCAAAGTGCTGGGATTACAGGCATGAGCCACCATGCCTGGTCCTTTTTTACTTTTATTTTAGGTTCCGGGGTATATGTGTAGGTTTGTTATATAGGTAAACTGCGTGTCATGGGGTTTGGTGTACAGATAATTTTGTCACCTGGGTAATACGCATAGTATTGATAGGTATTTTTTCTGATCCTTTCCCTCCTCCCAGCCTCCATCCTCAAGTAGGCCCCAGTGTCTGTCGTTCCCCTCCTAGTATCCATATATTCTCATTGTCTAGCTTCCAGTTGTGAGAACATGCAGTATTTGGTTTTCTGTTCTTGTGTTGGTTCACTTAGGATAATGTCCTCCAGCTCCATCCACGTTGCTGGAAAGGACATAATTGTGCCCTTTTTATGGCTGCATAGTATTCCATGGTGTATATGTACCACATTTTCTTTATCCAGTTTACTGTTGATGGGCATTTAGGTTGATTCCATGGGAGAACATGTCTGTACAAAATAAGAAAAAATTAGCCAGGTACGGTTGTATATGCATATAATCCCAGCTACTCAGGAGGCTGTGAGGATCACTTGAGCCCAGGAGTTTGAGACTGTAGTGAGCCATGATTACACCACTGCATTTTAGCCTGGGGATAGAGTGAGACCCTGTCTCAAAAAAAAATTATTTTTTTTTATAAAAGAAAAAAGGCAGCTGTTAAGGAGAATAATAAATAAACAAGAGAAATTGGGTAGAAGTAAGTAATTATGATGTAAAAAATCATAGCGATATGTTATGTGACTAAAGGGCTATTTTAAATTAAAAAAAATTAAGAGCATTTAAAAAGACAGTATGACCTTATTTAAGTAAATATGTATTTAAGTATCTGCTGCCTAACTAGACCCTACCCACTTACAAGCAATATCCCAAACAATATGAGAAATCTGGCTTCTTTTATACCCTAGGATGTGGAATCAACTATAATTTAAAAAATAATACCAGTTTTTCATTTTGTCCAACTAAAAATAGACATGTATATAGTACATATGGAAATAACTTATGTATGCATAAGTATGTATATATATACACACACATATACGCCATAAGTGCATATATATATTTGTGTGTATATGTGTGTATACATATGTGTACCTGCCTTATTAAACAGAAAGGCCTGGTTGCTTATCCAGCATACATGTAATAAGATGGAAATTGGGGTGACTTTCATTTCATCTTCATACTTTTCTGTATTTGAATTTTTTAAATAATATGTCTACAGCCATAAATATATGTCTACAGCCATAATACCTTCAGCGTGCCCAATCTTGTCTCAATAATAAAAATGTGACATTTTTCCTTAAGCAATAAAACTACTTTAAAAATTAAAAAATGCAATAGAACAAGAATACAGTTCTGCAGTACCAGTGGATTAATGTGAAGTTCTTAGAACATCCCTGGAACATAGTGTTAGGTCGAACTGTTACTATTCTGCTGGTAACTATGTTTCAGGTCCTGCTGTGAGTACCTCACATGTACTGTCTCCCTTAATTTTTATGAAAACCTTCTTTACAAATGTAGATACTGACACAGAGGATATGCTAAAGACTAGTTTTTAGGTAAGAAGACCCTATTTTGTGGGCATTTTTTAACCCTTTAACATAATGGCTATTCAAAAGGCCTTAGGGCCCTTATATAAAAACTAATTGCTGAAAATATCCTCAACAGATACTATAAATATATAACTGCTTTATATGATTTAAAATGATGACCTGTAAGTGCTCATACGGTCACTGGAAGTATCAATTTAAAATAAATGAGTTAAATACATTCTAAGACATACAATTTATATAGTGAATTAAAATTTGTATCTGGCAGGCACAATGGCTCATGCTCATAATCCCAGCACTTTGTAAGGCCGAGGCAGGAGGATCGCTTGAGCTCAGGAGTTCGAGGCTCCTGAGTAACAGGTCAGCTGTTACTGTGTCACTGTATTCCAGCCTGGGCAACAGGCCGGGCGCGGTGGCTGATGCCTGTAATCCCAGCACTTTCAGAGGCCAAGGTGGGTGGATCACCTGAGGTCAGGAGTTCGAGACCAGCCTGGCCAACATGGTGAAACCCCGTCTCTAGTAAAAATACAAAAATTAGCCGCGCATGGTGGCAGGCGCCTGTAATCCCAGCTACACAGGAGGCTGAGGCAGGAGAGTCGCTTGAACCCGGGAGGCGGAGGTTGCAGTGAGCCGAGATCGTGCCATCGCACTCCAGCGTGGGAGACAAGAGCGAGACTTTGTCTCAAAAAAAGAAAAAAAAACACAGAGCAACACCCTGTCTCTAAAAAAATAAAAATGAAAAAGAAAGAAAGAAAATTGGTATCTAAGACCTGAGACTTAGTAGCAAAATTATTACTAATAGTAACAGCCTGCCCTTGAATAGCAATTTATAGTTTACAAAGCACATTCACATGCATTGAATCATTTTGCTTTCCAAAACCACTGATGGAACTAGCAAGGCAGAAATTAATATCCCTGCTGACAACTGCAGAAGCTGAATCATGTATGTATGTGTCAGTTAGAATGTCTTTGGCCACAGCTAACAAAAATCTATCTTAACTGGTTTAAACAATACAGAAAGATATTGGCTTACTTGTGTGAACCTTCAGAGGTGAGGTGGTCTTCAGGGCTGACATACCTAGCTGTGCTGACTCTGTTTCTCTGCAATTCTCTTGGCTCTACCCTTCACCAAGGGTTGGCTTAGTCTTCAGCCTCATAGTTAAATGGCTGCTGCAGTTCTGGGCCTCAAATCTGCACACAATAATGCCAGAGGAAGAGATTGTTTCTTTCTGTAGCTTTTTCTTGAAAACTAGGAAACTCCTCAAAAGTCCTTAGCAAACTTCTCCTCACCTATCACTGGCCTTGATTAATTCACATACCTATTCCTGAATCAATTATTGGCAAGAGGCATGAAATTATCCTTAGATGACTTGGGATACTTAAAGAAAATAAAGGCTCTTGGCCAGGCGTGGTGCCTTACGCCTGTAATACCAGCATTTTGGGAGGCTGAGGCGAGTGGATCACTTGAGGTCAGGAGTTTGAGATCAGCCTGGCCAACATGGTGAAACCCTGTCTCTATCAAAAAATACAAAAATTAGCCGGACATGGTGGTACGCACCTGTAGTCCCAGCTGCTCGGCAGGCTGAGGCTTGAACCCGGGAGGCAGAGGTTGTAGTGAGCCGAGATCATGCCACTGCACTCCAGCCTGGGTAACAGAGCAAGATTCTGTCTCAAAAAGAAGAAAAAAGAAAAAAAAAAAAAAGAAAATTAAGGCTCTGTTAGGAAGGAGGAAAAAGGGAATGATAATGAATGATAATGAATGCTGATTGAGCACTACAACCTGGGAAGGAGCAGTGAGGAGTCTAACCCAACTCTTGAGGCTAAGCCCAGGGGTCTCCCTCTGCTCAAAGCACTGATGCCCAGAGCAAGAAAAGGTGGTTCAGAATAATCAAGATGGCAGGAGGCAGGCCACCTAACTTCTATGCTTCTTGTATAATGACTTCAATTATTTTAGATTTTCAGTAGATTAGGATGCTCATTTTTGGGTTTTATGGGGGGCATCCAAGGGGTAGTCTTTAGAAACAACTGTATGTGGGAATCCCATATGCCTGGGTTTTGCGTGATAGAAGTTAGATGGATTTCTGGTTTAAAAAAATGTGCTTTGAAAGACACGTTCTGATAAATCACTCAGAAGCATTTTTAAAAATGATAAAAAGAGATCAAACAATAAAAAACAAAAGCTTAAAGAAATCTTTAACATACTGACATATTTGGGGTTTTTTGTTTTTGGTTTTTGTTTTTTTTTTTGATGGAGTCTTGCTTTGTTGCCCAGACTGGAGTGTGGTGGTGCAATTTAGACTCACTGCAACCTCTGCCTTCTAGGTTCCAGCTATTCTTGTGCTCAGCCTCGAGTAGCTGGGATTACAGGCACCCGCTACCACACGTGGCTAAGTTTTGGACTTTTAGTAGAGATGGGGTTTCACCATGTTGGCCAGGCTGGTCTAGAACTCCTGACCTCAAGTGATCTGCCTGCCTTGGCCCCCCAAAACTGCTGGGATTACAGGCATGAGCCACCGCACCCGGCCTTGCATTGGGTTTTTAAATAAAAACATTTATTGTAGTTGTAGTTTCAGCTCCTTGTATATCTCTTCTGAATCCTATTCTCCTTTCTCCCTCATCAGAGGAAGCCTTGAATTTATTATCCATTTTCATGTGGATGTTTTTATACTAGTATGTATAGCTCCACCAAAGATACATCATTATTTTGAATATATATATTACATATATATTTTTAACTTATATAAAGGGCAATCTGAACGAACCCTTCTGCAATGGCATTGTAACACTGCTCTTGAGTTGTATCTACATTGATACATGGAGATTTAGTTCCCTCATCCTAATTACAATACAGCCCATTGTTCAAATAAACATTATCCACTCTTCTGCTGATAGACGCTTTGGTGGTTTTCAATGCTTTGCCATTGTAAACAAAGCTACTGTGAACATTGTAGTAGATATCTCATGGTGTCCATGTAGAAGTTTGTTTGGCGGTCCATATCTTGGAGTGGAACTACTGGGTGTGCTCATCTTCAGCCTTAGTAGCTAGATTACTGCCAGTCACATGGGTGTGAAGCAGAATCACATTGCTGGTTTCAGAAGTATTATAATTTCTTTTATCTCTTTTTTTTTTTCCTTTTCCTATGCATTTGAAACTCTCTAGTCTGTTGAGCTTATCCCATTTTAGTGTATTGAAAAAATTTTTTCTTTCTTTTATCATAGAAAATCATAGCGGCTATAATGAATCTCTTCATCTTGATATGTTAGCCTGTTTTTTAAAGTTTATTATGTATTGGACACAGAGAAATGACAAGATAAAAGGAAATAAATACACATATACAGATACTGGTCATTTTCTCTCCAAATTGTTATTCGAGACAAGATAATTTTTTTCTTGGTAATTTCTTACTGATTTGAGAGTACATAATAGAATTTATGCATTTTGTATGGGGAATGGAAGGCATCCCCTTTTCTTCTCATTGTAGAAACCCCAGGATCATAACATTTAAGAAGAGCATTGATAACCAATTAGTTCAATTAGTATTTGGCAACCCTGTTTGGTAGAATCCTTGGACTTGCACCTGGAGTGCAGAGATGGCACTACTGAATGATGCCACTTTTGCATCTTAAAGTGCTACTCTATTTTTATATAATGTCTACCTGTGAGATTCAGCTGCACTTGGATATGCTTACAGCAAGCTCCCTGAAGAATTTCTCTGTGTTTGGGGGAAGAAGCTACATCAGTAAATCAAAATTTGCACCCTATTGACCTAGGAAATACAAAGACAACACAATAAACAAACATGAGATCATATTTCCATTTTGGTTGAGGACTAAGGGAACATTTAATCCCAAGCAGAGTGAGAGAGCGGCAGGAGGAAATAAAATGCATACTGACTGAGCTTGTATTGTTTTCTCTTGCAGTTTGCTTTGTAAAATCCAGGTGGGAAAGGAATAAGCATTTATTTCTTTTGCTTTCCCCACTGTTATTTTTTAAGTGTCTTAGCATCAAAAGAAACACTTAGCTTGAAAGTATATTTTCTTTGCTTAAAGAACGTGGTGGGAGAATGTGTATAAGAGGATGGAGGAAGAGGGTGAGATTTGTGGAAACAAATATTCAAGATAAAAATGATAAAAATCATGATAAAAATGATTATTTCCAAGATTTAAGACAGAAACAATTCATTGGGGTGAGTTATTTATATTGTTATGGTTTCTAGAGGGTTGAGCCAAACAATTTGTCCTTCTGTGGTTTTTGTTCTGTTTTGTCTTTTTGTTTTTGAGACAGGGTCTCACTCTCTTGCTAAGCCTGGACAGCAGTGGTGCCATCATTGCTCACTGCAGCCTCTACCTCCCAGGCTCAAGTGGGATTACAGGCATGCACCACCATGCCCAGCTAATTTTTGTATATTATGCAGAGACAGGTGTTTCACCATGTTGCCCAGGCTGGTTTCAAACCCCTGAGCTCAAGCGATCAGCCCACCTCAGCCTACAAAAGTGCTGGGATTACAGGCGTGAGTCGCCAAGCCCTGCCTGTCCTTTTGATTATTGATTAGACTGTTGAGAAATGTTAGAAACTGTTGTCAAGTCTGCCAAACAGCTCCTATTACTTCTTCCTTTAGGAACTCAAGATAACAGCCAGATTTTTCTGACAGGTACAATAAAGGTCAACTTTGGTAATATTCCATTAAAACATGACTACAAAAGTTTTTATACATAAGAGGTAATAAGGTAGTTTTAAGGAGTTTTCTTTGAACTGATACCGTTTATTTTATTTTATTTTATTTTATTTTTTGAGACAGGGTCTCACTGTCATCGCCCAGGCTGGAGTGCAGTGCTACAATCTTGCCTTATTGCAGCCCTGACCTCCCAAGCCCAGGTGATCCTCCCACCTCACCCTCCCAAGTAGCTGGGACTACAGGCATGTGCCACCACACTTGGCTAATTCTCGTATTTTTAGTAGAGCCGAGGTTTCACCATATTGCCTAGGCTGGTCTCAAACTCCTGGGCAGAAGTGATCCACCTGCCTCAGCCTCCCAAAGAGCTAGGATTACAGGTGTGAGCTGCCCCACCTGGCCATCAACTCATACTTTTTATTATTCATGGTTAACAAGTCCTGAAAATCCTTTGGAGGAGGTTAGTCTCTTACAGTACCTTTGAAAAGTAAAACTTCTAGTCACTTTGAATTACAAAACAATTGTTTGCTAATCAAGGAAAGCTGTGAAACTGGACACCTTCTTCTCTTGAATATTAGCACCCCTCTTTTTTTTTTTTTTTTTTTTTTTTTTTTTTTTTTTTTTTTTTTTTTTTTTTTTTGAGACGGAGTCTCGCTCTGTCGCCCAGGCTGGAGTGCAGTGGCGCAATCTCGGCTCACTGCAAGCTCCGCCTCCCGGGTTCACGCCATTCTCCTGCCTCAGCCTCTCCGAGTAGCTGGGACTACAGGCGCCCGCCACCACGCCCGGCTAATTTTTTGTATTTTTAGTAGAGACGGGGTTTCACCGTGGTCTCGATCTCCTGACCTCGTGATCCGCCCGCCTCGGCCTCCCAAAGTGCTGGGATTACAAGCGTGAGCCACCGCGCCCGGCCTAGCACCCCTCTTAGATTCCAGCAATTGCCCTTGTTCAAGCCAGCACTTGCCAGCAATCAAGTTCTTGGCTCTCTGTCCTAACATTTCTCTCTCAGTGTTCACCTTCTGATAGGCACCACACCACACCAACCTGTCATTGCCATTTCAAATATCATAAAACCTCAATGTTCCTTAAGTGGCTCTTCTGTCTCACCCTCTTCTGGCTACCAGAACTGCATCTGCCACCAGATCAGTAACTTTAACCCGGGAAAGAGTCACTGGGTTCAGGGTGAGAGAAGTGTATCCTGGGCACATGATCCACTTTCTAACGTAATGACTTCATTTCTATTATCCCAGAGGAATGCAGCAGGCGTTCTGACATTTTGTCTACTGGCACCACAGAAAACAGTGTGTTGCTGTACTAGTGCTCCAGCTGAATTCTGATAGGGTATTAAGAAACGTACTAGGTAGACAGAGGAATTAATCAGGCTTTTGTATGCCTTAACACAAATACGCACCACCCTTATAAAACAAGTTGACTTTAACTGGCTTTTCCCCCACCTCCCCATTAACTTGAACTTCAGAAGATAAAAGTCAACCAGATAGCAGTTTGGCTTTCCTGGAACAAGTTCATAATTATACTTAAAATTTGGTCAATGAGTTTTGAAAGATGCCAAATCTTCCATAGAGCTCTTCTGGATTCTGCAGACATTCATTCATTCATTCATTCATTCATTCATTTTTTGAGACAAGACTTCACTCTGTCACCCAGGCTGGAGTGCAGTGGTGCAATCACAACTCACTGCAGTCTTGACTTCCCAGACTCAAAGTATCCTCCCACCTTAGCCTCCTGAGTAGCTGGAACCACAGGTGTGCCACCACAGCAGGCTAATTTTAAAAAAATTTTTGCAGAGAAGGGGTCTCGCTATGTTGCCCAGGCTGGCCTCGAACTTCTGGGCTCAAGCCATCCCCTCACCTCAGCCTCCCAAAGTGCTGGGATTACAGACCTGAGCCACCATGGCCGGCCCCACCTTTTTTTTTTTTTTTTTTTTAAGAGACAGTGTCTCACTCTGTCACCCACGCTGGAGTGCAGTGGCACAATCATAGCTCATTACAGCTTCTGATTCCTGGGATCAAGCGATCCCCCTGCCTCAAGCCTTCTGAAGAGCTAGCACTATAGGAATGCACCACCATGCCTAGCTTGCACAGACATTTTTAAAAGGCATTTACTCTTCCTGCAATATGTATGTTAGAAAAAAATTAAAAGGCATTTACTTGTAGAAGTGGTTGTATATAGTCTACTCTTATCCTAATCCTTCCAAACCTCTCATTTAGCCTGCAGGCATTGGGACACTGACTGTAATTTAAAACTAGGGTGTTTCACAGAAAAGCCTCCAATCCCCCACTCCCAAATTAAAAAGCACCTAGATTTGTTGTCCGTGGCCTCACTATGTTTTTTGCCTCAGACTTCTATTGTGTTCCTGCTGGGATTTGGAGAGATTTGCCCAGAATCTTTCATTTATTTAATTGGACTTTGGGGAGAAAGGAAGGGTGGGCAGGAGAGAAAGAGATGCTTCACATGGCTGGGTAGATCACAGGACGTAGCTTATCTACTAAAAAATTAGTGACATGAAAATAATGAAACAGGAGGATGGGGCTCTGTGAATTTACAGTTTCTTAAGCTATTATTTCCCTGCCCTCATCTAAGGTGGAATTAGGAATGGAAATGCAATGTTAGGACACCTTCCCAAATGACTTCAGAAAAACTTCCCTATCAGGACCCCCCAGTGGAGGAAATATACTGGGGTCTATAAGGGCTTGATAGATGAAGTGTGAGAAATTTTTCTCCTGCCACCTGATCTCAGTTGGAAATTCACTGGCTATCTCACTGACTGAACAAAACAGAGGATAATAGCCTCTGGCTGAAGATTTTATAATTGAAGCTGAGACAGAGTGGGCCATGTGCATGTTTAGAACAGTGATTGCATTGTGAATTACAACAGAAGTCCCACTTGTCAGTCACACAAATGTTGAAGACCATAGAAAGGCATCTGATTTGGAACAGGGAGGACAAAATGCATCTTTTGGTGTTCCCCACTTTGCCCTGAATACAAAGGGACTGATGACTGCTTTGCTCTGGAATAAAGTCTTACATTCCTTTTAAGACCTATCCATCCAGTCATTAAAAGAGAAAGAAAATTCCTGTCTGGAATCACTCCTACCACTTTCTCTCATCAAATGTATTATCTCATCAAAAATTTAAATAATTACATGAATAAGTAAAAGACAAGAAAATAAAATATATAGGTCTGATAGACAAAAACAAGGATTTCTGAGAAGGAGATGATTACTTAAAGAAACAGAAGTGAATGGAGTGTAAGTTTAAAGTCCAGGCCCAGTCTTTGTCTGAACCTTGGAGCCCTGAGGCTTCTTTAGTCTTTCATTGATCTGTTTAATCAGCTTCTATCCCTACATAAAGAAGTCACAAATAGGCAGTAAGAGGTTGAAATGCTAGGGTGCTTTTTTTTGGCTCTTACTGGTGGTAAGGGAAATTATTAACACTGATGGGGCCGCACGCAGTGGCTCACACCAGTAATCCCAGCACTTTGGGAGGCTGAGGCGGGAGAATCTCTTGAGCCCAATAATTCCAGACCAGCCTGGGCAACATGGGAAGATCTCATCTCAAAAAAAAGTTGCTGGGAACAGGAAGTAAGAAATCTTGACTAAATCTGGACCATCTCTAAACAACTCAGTGATTATTTTAACAACCTGTTTTCTAGATTTATAGGATGTACCAATGCCTCTTGGCTATCTAATACATATCAGCTTAAAAGGGGTCCCATATCATTCTTCTAATGGCTATCAATTTATAACCACTTGCACAAAAATGGCAAAGTGAACATTTTCATCTCTTGTTTATAAGCCCTTTAACTACCAGATCTAAGAAACTCCTGGATATACCAGATATAGAACACCATTTGGTCCCACTCCTGAAATGCTGAAAAGAGAAAAGCAATCATTTTGTTAAAAATAGAAGCCTGTGGTGGCAGGTGGCAGGGTAACTATGTAAAATTTTGTGGCACCACAGTCAAATTGTATAGTGGAGTCAACCAGGGTTGAGGGGAAAACACAGAAAAGCTTTGGATACATGCCTTTCTATTATAATTTATCCCAATAAATTATGAACTAAGTTGCCTTCTCTACTCCACTGCGAGCAGCCCCAGTTCTGGGGTGTCTTTTTGTATCCTCATTGCAAAGCACAGTGCCTGACACATAATGGGCACATTAGAGTCTTTGAAATGAATTAAAAAACAAACGTTTGAAAGCACATTTTTAAAGACAGTAGTTCTTAATTTGTTCTGATTAAAGCTAAGGACTCTATCCCTAGAAAAATGCATGTATCCATGCACACGAACATATCTAATATAATTTCAGGGCAATCATGGGACATCTGCTTGCTCTGCCCTTTTCATAGACCCCCCAAGAAAACCAGAGATTCTAGATGAACAAATTCCCAGGTTTCAATACATAATCATAGGGAGAAGCTGAGAAGCTGTTCTCCATTGCCAATTTTTTTTTTTTTTTTTTTTTTTACAAAAAACATGTTTCTTTCATCTACCCCATGCAGAAACTCTCAGTACACTAAGGAAAGGACTCTCATTTGAAATCCGCCCCCCCGCAGGGTAGAAATAACTTATCCATATAGTTTTAGGTTTAGTTACAAATTAGGTATTTTGCAGTTACCATAGAAAAAGGCATCTTTATAACAAAAGATAATTTTAAAGAAGGTATATTTATTTAACAAACACGTATGAACTATTCATTAACAATCCAGGACTGTGGAGGACAGGGGACAGAAATAAGCCTCGAAGAGACCACAATATGGTGGAGTGCATGCATGGCACACCTGGGTATCTGAATCAGATGTTTGCCTCTGTGTGTGTGACGAAGACAGTAGTGAGTGGAATGCACAGAGAGTAACTGTAAATTCTGTAAGGGAGGAAAACGAACGTTTACTCATTCTCTAACAGTCTTTTGCTTTACTATGCATATACAATGCATATACAGTTGCACATACAACTGTTAGTCTCCCATCCTCAGTTCCCAGATACCCACCAGAAAACTGGTAATTAACCTCTGGATAAACTTTCACTGATTACAGATGACGAGCGAGGCAACCTTAAGCCATAAACAATATTCCTACAGTATGGGGGAGCCACAATCATCTGAATGCCAGTTTTCAGAGCCAGCCTGTGAACGTTTCATCTGAGGGATGTTTTCCTGATGATTTTCTTATCATTATCGCATCTTAAAAGCTGGAGAAGCCCTCAAAGCCGATTTGGCACAAATGTCAACTCAAGGGAGGAATGCTCTCTGTAACACTCCTGGCAGCTACAGGCTTTTCACAGCAGCAGAATGTATTTTTAACCAACAAAAATTATTAGGAACAGCTTCCTCGAACTGAACTAAATCCTCCTCATATTTTCCAACCATTTGTCTAATGGAATTTAATTGTTTCCATTTGGTTTCTGAAGCAATACAGAATTAGCCTATTCTCCCATTTCCTTTAAGAATTTGAAAACAATTATCATCTGTATTTCTGAATTATCTCCAGACTGAACTTCCCTAATTCTTTTTTATATTTCTTTTGAGAAGTATTTTCAAAGTTATCACCATCTTGTTACTGCTCCTGCAAAGACTGTAATACTTGGCCAAAGTCTGCTTAAAATGTGATACCTAGAAAGGAACACGATATTCCAACAGTGATTGATCTTACACTGGAGTCCGGGGGGATTATTCTTTTGATCTAGGCACATACTTCCATCAGCACATTCTTAAAAAGCCTTAGTTCTCTCCTCCCGTCCCCCTCCCCAGGTGTGCTGTACTATGAGCTGATATTGGAATTTGGCCAAATAAAACTGCCAACTCTTTTTTCCTGAATACTACTATCAAGTCAGGCTTCCGCTTCTTTTACCTGGGTAATGGAATGTGTCTAATTTCATTTTGAGCTTGTCTCCACATTGAAATATTTTTAAATATTATTATTTTTTTACTTTTGAGACAGAGTTTCACTTTGTTGCCCAGGCTGGAGTGAAGCGGCACAATGTCGGCTCACTGCAACCTCCACCTCCGGGGTTCAAACGATTCTTCTGCCTCAGCCTCCTGAGTAGCTGGGACTACAGGCATGTGCCACAACACCCGGCTAATTTTTGTATTTTTTAGTAGAGACGGGGTTTCGCCATGTTGGCCAGGATGGTCTTGAACTCCTGAACTCAGGTGATCCACCCACCTTGGCATCCCAAAGTGCTGGGATTACAGGCGTGACCTGCCTCGTCCAGCCAAAATAATTGTGAATGTTAACATCATCATACTTAATAATTCCAGTCCAGTTATCTGTACACTTGATACCTTTTTATGGGATTTTTTTTTTTCATTTTTAGCCAAATGACTTGAAATTACCCCCAGTTTAACGTTAATCATTATGCAACTATCTCAGACTGTTTCAATAGCTAGGCATCCACCTGGATAACTACTATCCAGTCACATTCTCCATCTTAGCCACAAAGATATCAACAGCAATGCGTGTCTTGCTGGACTCAATGAACAAACTATTTCTAGCCAGTTTCTCTCATGACAAATGCTAGAGACATTTTATCATAGGAGTACAACTGAGGTGAGCCTCTGGGGTCTATGAAATATGCAGCTAGTACAGGTTGCAGCTCATGTGAGCAGAACAAGGGAGGCTATTTCCCGTTCACCCCTTCCCCTTGTACGTACATCGTGGACTAGATGTGTTGAACCTGTATTTTCTCAGGAAAGGGAACTACAAGGTGAATTCAACCAAATAAAAACTCAGGAATCACTCACGGTGTGGTGTGGGGGTGTGTGCATGGTTGTGTACATTATCTCAATTTTTCAAATTTTGTTTTGTTACAGACTTACAGCATTATTGTGTTTGTTGAAAAAGGCTATTTTGGTCTAATATTTACATCCTATAACTTTTACCTTTTGCCTTGATATAGCTGATACTAGATAACCACTCAGGTGGATCTGTTTCCAGTGGGAAATTTCTCTATTAAAGGTGACTCAGAAAATAAACTTTTTGGACGTTGACTGTTTTTCGAAGAACTGAGGGTATGTATGTCTTTCCTTTTCCTTTTTTTTTTAAATTTTTTTATTTTAAGACAGGGTCTCTGTCACCCAGGCTGGAGTGCAGTGGCGTGATTATGGCTCATGGCAGCCTTGACTTTCTTGGGCTCCAGCAGTCCTCCCACCTCAGCCTCCCAAGTAGCTGGGACTACAGGCATGTGCCACCATCCCTAGCTAATTTTTTAAGTTTTTGTAGAGACAGGGTCTCACTATGTTGCTCAGGCTGGTCTCAAACTCTTGAGCACAAAGGATCCTCCCGCCTCAACCTTCCAAAGTGTTAGGATTACAGGTGTGAGCCACCACATTCATTTCTTTGTTGCTTTTATTCTCACCACACATTTATAAGAGAAGGCATGTTCAATTTCAATGGCTATCCAATTTCAGATGAGAGACATCTAACTGTAATGTGTTGATTTGAGGGAAGAAGCTGTGGTCACTGTATCTATTCAAATAAAACGGATTTTCTCTTTTAACATTCTTTGGGGGCTCAGTTAACTATGTTTTAACCCTATTTGAGGAATCAGTATTCGTTATGGACTGAATGTTTGTGCCCCATCCCCTACATTGAAACCGTAACAGCCAATGTGATGGGGTTAGGGGGTGGGGCCTTTGTTGGGGGTGACTGGGTTTAGATAAAGTCATGAGGATGGAACTCTCATGATGGGATTCCTGCTCTCGTAAAAAGAGACACCCTAGGGCTTGCTCCCTGCCACTGCTGCCTGCAGAAGTTTCTGAACCCTTTATGTTCCACA
This sequence comes from Symphalangus syndactylus, assembly GCF_028878055.3. Taxonomy (NCBI): domain Eukaryota; kingdom Metazoa; phylum Chordata; class Mammalia; order Primates; family Hylobatidae; genus Symphalangus; species Symphalangus syndactylus. Next base: position 33,845,378 of record NC_072440.2, read on the forward strand.
TCTGCCTCCTCTCTCTTCCCATGGCTCTCTACAGAGCTATTTGTAACATGACTACCTGACACTTTTGGGGATGTGGTCAGTAAAAGAGGAAGAGGGGCCTCACCACGAACCAAATTTACCAGCATGTGGATTGTGGGACTTCCCAGCTTCCAGAACTGTAAGAAATGTCTGCTTTTGAAGCCACCCAGTCTATGATATTTAGTTATAGCAGCCTGAAGTAAGATGGTATTTTAATGTAAATTTTAATGCAATTTCCTTGGCACATGGAAAATTCCACCTGTGTATGATAGAAAATGAATAAATGGTAAACACACACTGGCCTAGCGGGGAGGCACAATCTCCACAGACCTATAATTCATACATAAAGGCTAAAGGTAAAATGGTAAAGCAGAAAATTGAGTCACTGCCTACTACTTAAGGCATTTACAAGTACAATGATCATATCAGTAATTTTTCTTTGAAGAGCTATTTCCTCAATTTTGGTATCTTCCACAATGCAACTTTTCATCTGAAGAGCTACAGATATCCACCTCTCACCTTATTAGCTTTAGAAAGGCAAGACCTTGGCATAAGTAGCTCAGGTGATAACTCAAGGCAATTTTTAGTTGTTTATCTAGGTAACATGCAACATTTATACTAGAGGGGGACAAAGTCCGTATCAGGTGGCATAACGTCAAGACATTTCTCTTCTTTGCAGCATCGTAAAACTAAACCTTTAGGATCATGCCTACTATCCATTAGCATAAGATGTTTAAGATTTTATCCTTCACAACACAACAATGCCTTAAAAAAAAAAAAAAAACCCGAAAGAGGCCTAAATCCCCTGGATCAATTACCAGGAGAGACCTTATTATATGTGGCTCAGTCCGTAAATCTAAAGTGTACATTTGTCCAATTACAATTTCCATAGTTATCCACCATTTCAAGCATGTCAGTGATATTCTCTGCTCTGATCTGGAAAAAAAGAACAACTAGACGGATAGCCACATTAAAAAAAAAAGTTAAGTCCTTTCTTTTGAATTATGCTAGAGAATTTTTAAAAAGTCCTTTCTTTTAAATTATGCTAGATAATTATTTGAGTATTAATTTTTTTTGAGACTGGATCTCACTCTGTCGTCCAGGCTGGAGTGCAATGGCACGATCTCAGCTCGCTGCAACCTCTGCCTCCTGGGTTCAAGCTATTCTCCTGCCTCAGCCTCCCAAGTAAGTGGGACTACAGGAACCCAACATCATGCCCAGCTTTTTGTATTTTTGTAGAGACAGGGTTTCACCATGTTGGCCATGCTGGTCTTGAACTCTGACCTCAGGTGATCCTCCTGCCTTGGCCTCCCAAAGTGCTGGGATTACAGGCGTGAGCCACTGCGCCCGGGCTGAGTTTTAATTTTGTGACTGCTCTTTGGTAGATTTTAAATATTAGAGGTAGGCCCTAAATAAAAAGAACACCATGGTGCTTTTGCTCTCATGCATTTCGGTTTTAACGTTAAAGTATGAAAGAAATAAGAGTTCAAGGCCGGGCGGGGTGGCTCATGCTTGTAATCCCAGCACTTTGGGAGGCCGAGGCGGGTGGATCACGAGGTCAGGAGATCAAGACCACGGTGAAACCCCGTCTCTACTAAAAATACAAAAAAAATTAGCCGGGCGTGGTGGCGGGCGCCTGTAGTCCCAGCTACTCAGAGAGGCTGAAGCAGGAGAATGGCGTGAACCCGGGAGGCGGAGCTTGCAGTGAACCAAGATCGCGCCACTGTGCACTCCAGCCTGGGCGACAGAGCAAGACTCTGCCTCAAAAAAAAAAAAAAAAAAAAAAAAAAAAAGAAATATGAGTTCATTTTCATGGATAATAATATAACTTTATTGTGTGCAGCCTTTCCACACCAATTTAGTTTTTCTATGAAATAAGATTTCAAATGGTAAAGTTACTGTTAAGGAGACACACTGGAAAAAGCTGAAGAGTTTTTTTGTCTAAAACTGGAAAACAGAAAAGTCTAGGGGGGAAAGATGTGAGAAAACTACTATAGGCTACAAAGACCACAAAAACAGTTTTGGGGATTAGAGGGGGGTGACGTTGAGTGAGTGTGGGGAAGAGAAGGCTGGGCAAATTATCTCAGAAGAGAGGGTAGTAGGATTTCAGGTGGATGTTTAAGGTATTTGCTTGGCAGATATAATCTAGGAATCTCCTAGCTCTTGCATTTCCTGCTGTCTGAAATTTTATTATGTAGTATAATAATTTTTTATTTAGCACAAAGTTCATTTGGACTAGAGAATTGGAAGGTGCTAATTTTGTCCCTGGCTAGCAAAGTCATACCAGAGGTATGCACTGGAAAACAACCGGAAGACCTAGGCAGGGGACATTCAAAGTTTTTTTTTTTTTTTTTTTTAATTTTATTATCCTTTCTTGGCTTCCTTATTGAATAGATTTCTACAGGAAAAATACTGCGAGTTTACTGATCTGCTGCAGAATTGGAATTTAGACTCACAATAAAGAGAGTTAAAGATAGATCCAAAGGTTCACTTAAAATAAAAATCACCAGACGGAACAGGCTACTGAAGAGTCTCTTCCCCGTGGTTACATTTCATCACACACTTAAGGCTTTGGAGCAGCTGTCCTCAAATGCTTCTGTCCAAAACCCACTCCTCTTCTGGAGTTGCTGAACCCTTTATGTTCCACATCCACCTCCTCTCTCTTCCCATGGCTCTCTACAGAGCCATTTGTGACATGTCTACCTGACACTTTTGGGGATGTGGTAAGTAAAAGAGGCAAAGTCTCTAACACTTATTAGAAACACGAGAAGAGAAAAATGTGCCTGGACTTGCTTTAGTATTCTAATCGGCACACACGCCAAAAGACCAGCGATCCTGTATGCTGAGGTGGAAATGAGCCTCTAATACAAGCTACGAAATCCTCTAACACAAGACGCAAAAACTTATACATTAGACCAGTCTAGCGGAAACATAATTTTTTGATACTCTTTGACTGAATTTTAGACAGAAAAGACAAAACTCAAATGGAGGAACGTAATTTAAGTGTGGCAGAAAGTTGGGAATCATGCGGCCTGATATACAAAGATAAATGCATCACTGAGGCATATTCCCCTGGCCTTGAGGTATGCAGGCAAAGGAGAGGTCACACCTTCCTGGGAGACAAAGGATCAAAGTTGACACAGAGCTCCAAGAAAATATTTACCAGAAGAATGTGATGATTCATTTATCAGTCCAGAAATCCCAAGTAGAAAACTTCAAGATACAAGAAGGATCAAATTATATCATGTATATGATTCAATTTAAAAATTCTTAGCCCTCTTATATCATATTATCTAGATTATAATAGTAAAAAATCAAGTTACATTCATATGAAACTTTCATAAAAAGAAATCAAATCCAGTTTTATGAAATTTTATAGTACAAGTACTTTCTAGTGGGTCTTTTCTTAGGTCACAGTATTTATAATTCCATTTACATCTTTATAATTTTTAAAATCAGAAAACAAAAGGACGTCAATAGAAATCTAAATTTTCATTTGCAAAACTCCCTTCAGTTTCCAGGCCAGTAACACACGGTGATGTCGACTTGTCCTCCAGACATGGACGGCTACCAAAGATCCCCAGTTCACGAAGCATGCAGGCCTCTACTCATTAGGAACGCTTTTTGGTCTGGCTCACGTTTCAAGAAATTGTGGAGCATGTCCATGCCGTCCAGAGATCCCCCAGGTTTCAGGATTAGGTTTCTGTATTTCATTCCAACCTAATAAAATAAAACATCATACCTAATAATTCATGGTTCTAGCAATTTTCCAAATCTCTAGATGCAAAAGAGGAAAGGGTAGGGGTGAAGGAAAAAGGACTTTAGTCTTACTCTGTCTAGATGTTTTCTCTTGCTCACAAACAGCTCTGTAGTATTTATTTATTTTGGTAGCTAAGAGATTTGGAGCTTTAAACTTCAGGTCTTCTACACTGTCCTTTATTATGGTCTTGTCTCCTTAGATTCTAAGCAGTGAGCTGACAACATGAACAAACAAACAAAATACAGCCAAATGGAATACACAACAGGTTCCTATTTGCTATGCTATCTCTTGTGGTTTCAAAAGGGTTAGAAAGCAAGTGTTCAAGAAGGCCTGGGTACTTGGAAACAGTAGCATGGCTACTGTCAAATGGTTTCTGCTGCTTTTATGACGGGCTCATTCAAAACAACAACAACAGAACCCTCTTCCTTATGGATGAGAGAAGGAGGGCCGCATGTGCCCCGCAGGGTAGGGCAAGACATTTTTGTGGGTCCGATGCTGGGAATGAGGGCCTTTGGAAAGTTTTCTTTGGGGATGGAGGTCTGGAATTTTAAAACATCACAGTTCCTCTACTTTTATTTACACAAACACAGGAGCAGATAGAGCGAAAGAAAATAGTTGTTATTCAGTATCAGCATTGTTCAATATTTTCACTTCCCTTTCACTGTCCTTTTAAGGAAACAAGGCAAGACAATTCAGAAGCATAATTCCAAATATACACATAATAAACAATTCACAGAGTAACACTTAGATTTATATCCATTATACCACTTGATCAAAAAGACTTAGTACAAGAAGAGCTAGAGAATTTCCAGCTCTGTCGTATAACAAGATTTTGATTGGTACAACCATCAGAGGTAAATTTAGTCAAACTGTTAAGCAAAATAAAACATGGATGAAATCTACCAAGTTAGACACAAAACGATTTATGTCCTAGGGCCATAAGAATACAAACTTTTGGGGTTACCTTTTGGCTATAAATAGAAATCATTTGCAGCTTATTAATCATCCATAGGCTAACATGTAACTTCACAGTCTGGACTCTAATCAGGAGTAAATAACTAGTCAAAGTTACCTTCTCAGAAACTCTAGGGCTGCACCGTCCAACAGAAACATAATATGAAGCACATATGTAACTTTAAACTTTCTACTAACCACATTTTTTTAAAGTTAAAGAAACAAATAGGTAAAATTAATTTTACTATTTTAAACCACTATATCCACAACAGTATCATTTCAACACGTGTCAATATACACATTATGGAGACTTTTGTTGCTGTTGTTGTAAGTGCTCAAAATCCAACGTGTTTTTTATACTTATGGTACATCTCAATTCAGTTCTTCAGTTGTACTTAGCCTCATTTCAAGCACTCAACAGCCACACATGGCTACCACACTGGACAGGTCTAGGGCCCAGAGCATAAAATAGTCTTTAGGAAGGCTTGTTACACAGTGTTCTAGTATGATATTAAAAAGGTACGCAGCAGTCTTGTTGCCTTATTTACAAGTTTTAAATCAATTTTCTTAAGAGAAGGCACTCAGTCACTGATACCGACCTTCCCAAAACTGATGACAAGGGCTTGAAGCTAGATTCAATCAGCTCCCTTCCCTTTCCGCCCCCACTCCTGCCCCTGCCCCTGCCCCTGCCTCTACCTTTCTTTTTTTTTTTTTTTGAGACAGAGTCTCATTCTGTCACCCAGGCTGGAGTGCAGTGGCACAGTTTAGGCTTACTGCAACCTCTGCCTCCCAGGGTCAAGTGATTCTTATGCCTCAGCCTCTGAGTAACTGAGATTACAGGAGCACACCACCACACCCGGCTAATTTCTTATATTTTTAGTAAATATGGGGTTTTGCGATGTTGGCCAGGCTGGTCTCTAACTCTTGGCCTCAAGTGATCTGCCTGCCTCGGCCTCCCAAAGTGCTGGGATTACAGGTGTGAGCTACCGTGCCCAGCCTTCAATTAGCTTTCAGGAAAACAAACAAAAAAACATGTCATTTCTTGCCTGTTCTGCAGCAATTCATTACTACCACAGCAGCAATCTAGAATCTAAAATGTGAGTGATGGCTGTGTTTGTCATGGATTTTAATCAAGCTAAGAAGGAGCATATCGTGGCTCTTGAGCCCAGCCACAATTTACCTCCCTTCCCTTCCTTTCTTTCTCAAAATGCCAAAATTTGACTAGTGTTAAATTAGTGGGAGGAGCATGGAAAGACTGTGCTCTCTGGGTGGGGCAGTACAGGAAGAACGCAGACAATGTGAATTAAATTTTTCTGCAGAATTACAAAAATATTTTAAACATTTTATTATGAAAAACTTAAAATACATACTAATAGTAGAGACAACAGTATAATGAGCTCTCACAAACCTATCATCCAGTCTCAATCATCAATATTTCGTCTGCAGAAATTCTTCAAGCTCAAGATGTATGTATCATGTATCTTTCATTTATTAAAAAGACATACGCATTTGACAAGTATAGAAACATTAAGGAAAATTGAAATGAAAGTTTTAGAAAATCACTCCAAATGTGAACATCTGATAAAAGTATTTTCATTTTGTGCAGAGAATTGTAATTTTAGGTAGTAAAGAAAAGGAAGCATTTGAGGAGCTCCATGGTGTTGTAAAGAGACAGCTCATGAATGGTAAAATCATTTCAGAGCAGGGCACTGTTTCGTCTCACAATATGTGGCTCAGTACAGCTCAAATCTTCCTCTGCCTATGGCTCCAAACAAGTTGATTCAATTTCCTGAATTACAGAGCAATGGTCTTTTAATAGTTTCATTTCCTTTGCAATGAAGTTTTGAGAAGAGTTTAAGAGTCATTTTGGTAACAGGATCTTGCTTTTCTTAGGAAAAAAAACCAGTTAAGTGAATTTTGTGTTTCGGGGGGTACCAGGCTCTTTGTGTGAGAGAACGTGGTCTGGGAGACATATGCCACAGGTGGAGGGAGTCTTTGCCCTAAGTTGTTCTATGAATTCTTTGTTTATAAAGAAACTGTAACTGTGAGGAAATCAAGAAAAGAAGCTCTAAGACAACTGCTAAAATTTTTCGTATTAGAACCATCCTTCAGGAAGATCTGCATACAGTAAAAACTAGAGCTTTCCTATGAAGGAAAACCAGTGTCATTCACCTCTGTGGCTTTTTTAATCCTAGAAGATTAGCATGTATCTTTTGGCAACTATGCAAGTCTTCTCTAACAGTGACAATTTCGGAAGCAAAATCAGGAACTCTAGAGTCAGGCCCAGGTTTGAATCTTGGCTCAATCCTTAGCTATGTGACCTGGGGCCTTGATTTCCTCATCTGTCAAATGGGAATATGCCTACCTCACTCAGTTTTTGGGCAGTTGGAGGAGGCGATTTCAGTATTCTGTTCGCTCCCTAACATAATATCTGGCATATAGCGGTAATCAACAAACCTCTCCTCCTCCCATCTCCTTTCCTCCTCCACTCTCCTCTCTTTCCTTTCACACTGCCCCAGCTCAGTTACTTATATACAGTTCAGGGAAACAAATGCATTCCTGGTGTGGCATTTCCTCAAAATTAGTTCTATCTCCTAATAAAGCTAAAGAAAGGCATAAGGAACTTCATTTCCACTATTAGTAAGAAATAGAATACATAATTCAGTAGAAGTATTAAGTGGGAGAGATAAGGCACTCAGGCACTCATTTTACCCAATAATATGCGCCCTTTCAGGTAATATTTTAATAGCAATAATAATTACCTACACGAAGGATGTCCATCATCTATTGGCAATGAGAATATATAAATGGGAAATAGATTGGGTCTCCTGCTATCTTGGGCATCTCTGCAGCAGCACATGCAGGCTCTCACTAACTTTCCACCCCTCCTCCGTCCTTCCCAGCATGGATGACTCTGGGGAGTGCAGCCAGAGCTGTCTCCTTCCTACACTGAGGGACAGTCATCAGGGCAGAGAGCGACCAGCCAAGGATGGGTGATGACGATCGGGCACCTGACAAGCTCACCAGCCTGCTGTAAAGCTGGACTTTGAAACCTCTCCTTCCATAGTCCATAACTCCCTCCCAAGAGCACACCCTTTGTTTTCTGTGAGGGTGGGGAGATCCCGAATGGACAAAAATTAAAAAAAGAATTGCTTTGACAACAACAAAGGAGGGAGAGAACAAAACTGGTACTGATAGGGAGATGGATACAAGAACAGTAGTAGGAATCATTGCCTGATTAGAAGGGGCCTTCTGGAAACCTTACTGATTTGTGAGGATAGAAGGGTAAACTTTTATTTATGGGGAGCGAGGAGATCCAAAGGAAAAAACACGCTGGGTAGGAGTATGTATGGGGGGTAGAGAAGTGGAAGCGGATGGAGAAAACCATCAGTCAGGTCCAAAGAGGTACAAATATGTAAAACAGTAATTAAATTAAATAGTTGTGAAGCAGAGAAGGGAACCCAACGCTGAATAAAATAGTTCCTTTTACAAGAGTCTTATGATCTATCAGGGAAGATAAAGAAATAGAACCCTAACCAGGCAGATTATTGGGGTGCTAAGAGCAAACAAAGAAGGGCTGTAAGAGCACAAAGGAAGATGAACTGCTTCCAGCTGGTTGGGATTCAAGATTTAGAAGGCCTGGCCTTGTAAATATTCAAGAAGTAGGTTGGAAATCAATTCGAATTCCTTCCTTTGTCCCTCAAGTCAGGCAAAACCTGAGGCTACTAGAAAAGGTTCAGTTATAAGAAAAATCAGCTGTTGGGTGGTACATCAGGAGAGCTGAGACAGAGAAGAGAATTAAAGCCATTTGTAAAAACCTTCTGGAGAGGAAATTTCATATTCTTTTTTAGCAACACATTACAGGAAGAATTGGGCCTAAGATGCTGTTTAAAGCACTGGGATCTTTAGCTTTATATTATAGATTCTCTATCAAGTGGTTCTTTGTCATGTTTAACCAAGACTCTTCATGTTTCTGTGGCTTTATTGTGTGTAAGATGTAGCTCCCTCCTTATGGCATTACAGACTGAAGTATGGTTACACTTAACTCTCTTGACTTTCTCAGTATTTCTTTCAGAAGTGATACTTGTTCGTATTTCTCCTCCTCTGATGGAAGAAACAAAGCTTAGCAATTTCTTCAAATGCAAAAGAGGAGGAAGATAATAGTAGCTTAACAATATAATTGCCTTTGAATTCACAATGTCTATTACCTCTTAGAAAATGTTCCCACAATGAAGTTGCCTTATAAAAAGAAATGGCCTTGGTTAAAATGCCCCCATTATTTCAACCTGTGATTAGCTGCTGGATTCTGAATTCACATTTGGTGACCTTAAAGACCTTCGAGAGCTTCCTGGAAAAGCATTAATCCCTAGCAGTTCCATTCCGTAATTATTTAACAGAACAGTTAGAAAAGTGAAAAGTATGTCTGACAATGAGACAACTTCATGTTCACTGAGAAAAAAGTACTTTAGGTAATATATAACAAAGTAATCAAACAGCTAAGATGTGACGTCTATTTACTATGAAGAACAATATTTTAAAAACTACAGATAAAACCAGAGGTAGCAAAGTTTTAGGCTATAGGTAAGCAGCCAGTTATTATACTTTGATAGAGGCCCTCAAAACAGAATGAAAACTATACCCTAAAATATTCTACTGCTACTTTCTATAGTTCTGCTTGCCAAGATCTGAAATGGTCCCCAGAGCAGACCCTGGGGTTTGTAGGATGGCAGGAGGTTACAGAGAGAAGGAAGGCCTGGACACAGTCTTCTCCATTGCATAACCAATAACGTCAACAACATGTGGTTTCTCAGCTCCCAGCCTCTCTAGTGCCTGGGGACTAACAATAGAAGGCACTGATGCTTTGAAGGGCCATCCCGCTATCTTCTCAAAATGACCCATACACACATTAGGGAGGGTGAGACAACAAAGGATATATTTTGATTGCTCTGAGTCCCATGACTTCAGATCAAATGAAGTATTCCTTTATACTATAAAAATTCATATTTTTATCCTGTCTATGTGTCTGATGCCACCACTCACTGACATGTGAAACTAGAGCAAATGCACAGAGTCTGGAACAACTCAAGGTAATGCCACCTTTCTCAGTGTTGGCTAATAACACTCTGTGGTTGTGGCACAAAATAAGTAATATATGGTATACTGGTCTGAAGAAGTATTTTTTTGTTTCTTTTTTTTTTTTTAACTTTTAAGTTCAGGGGTATGAGTACAGGTTTGTTACATAGGTAAACTTGTGTCACGCGGGTTTGCTGTACAGATTATTTCATTATCCAGGTATTAAAGCTAGTACCAATTAGTTATTTTCCCTGATCCTCTCCTTCCTCCCATCCTTCACCTTCTCCAAAAGGCCCCAGTGTGTGCTGTTCTCCTCTACATGTCCATGTGTTCGCATCATTTAGCTCCCACTTGTAAGTGAGAACATGAGGTATTTGGTTTTTGATTCCTGTGTTAGTTTGCTAAGGGTAATGGCCTCCAGCTCCACCCATGTCCCTACAAAGGAAATGATCTTGTTCTTTTTTTTTTTTTTTTGAGATTAGTTTCACTCTTGTTGCCTACGCTGGAGTGCAATGGTGCAATCTCGGCTCACTGCAACCTCTGCCTTCTGGGTTCAGATCTTGTTCTTTTTCTTGGCTGCACTGTATTCTGTGGTATACATTGTTTTTGTGGGGGAAGTTCTTCTTCCTCTTTTCTTTTTAAAACAAATGTTTGCTCTAAAGTAACACTCACCTTACAAAATACAAGTACCCAGTTACTAAAAATTAATGCTTTGGGACAACAAAAGAATTTGTTTTTCTCTTCATCACACATAGCTATAATAATGATCTAAGTTTTTTGGAGACTAGGATTGTTTTCCCAAAGCATTAATTTTTAATAACTGGGTACCTGTATTTTGTAAGGCAAGTGTTATTTTAGAGCAAATACTTGTGTTTTTTTTTTTAAAGAACACCCCCCCCCAAACCAACAAAAAACCCCAAATAGTATTGTTGTATTGTATGAGGGAATAAAACAGTTGTTTAAAAATCATCTTTTAGTATCTGCAAAGGGTGTGAGGGTGAGGGGCCAAGGGATTCTTGGCTTTTGGAGCCACGTCCATTATTGCTGTGACAGCAGAGGATCAGGAAGTGCCATGATACTCAGAGCATTTGAAAGGAAAGGAAAAGGTGTAAAGGAAGGAATTAACACCAGCCTTATGGCACAAGACATCTAATAATACACAGCACTGCTGAATCCAGAATTTTAGTAACACTGAAAATTGTTTTTAACATCACAAGTTTTAACTCCAAGTTGTTGGGATGATGCTTTCTCTAAGTTCAACCCAGCACCTTTGTCTAAATAAGAGTAGTATGGCTGCCTGCCAAACTGTGAAGCCTGAGAATACGAGGAGGTATAGAGAAGATAATGCAGGAATTGCTTCTATTACACTTGCAAGTTCCTTGGAACCACAGGGATCAGTAATCTGGCTGCTACCTTGACAGCTGGAAGAGAAAAGGTAATGATAGAGGGTTCTGGGTACATGGTCACATAAGGGCACGCACAGAGGAGGTGATGGCGAATCTTGGCTGGGAGAGGCAGTGTACACTTATGCCAGGAAGCCTCACCAATGATTGCCAGTAAGACGTCATAATTGTACCTTTACCTAGTTAGACTTTTTTCGCTTTGAAACATTGTTTCTGGCTTCTAAAATAATCTATGTACTATGTAAAAATAAGGAAAAGCTCTAGGAAAAGTACAGACAAAATTAATAATCACTCATAAACTTATCCCCAAAGATAATCATTGACATTTTGATGTGCTTTTTTTTTTAAACACACTTTAAAATCAACATTTGTATTATATGGTATAAAATATTTTATAATATGATGTTTTTTCACTGATAATGGTTACATTAAATACTTCAGACATAGTAAAAGCTTATTGAAGCCCTTCTTCCATGCCCAAGACCACTTTTTTTTGTCTTTTTTCTTTAAAAACTAGTCTATTTTTCATTTTTTATTTTTATCTTTGGATTTTTAATTTCTATTTGTTTTAGGGGACAGTTCTCCAAAAGAGAAGAGAAAAGGTAATGAGAGAAGGTACTGGGTATGTGGTCACATAGTGGCAGCACTGAGGAGGTGACGGGGAAGGCTTAGTCCACTCCTCCAAGTCCACTCGTATGTTCAAAGGATGTAAAGATCACTTTTGGTTTTGGATAATCTCAAAGACTTCTTGAACATGTGGTTATGTGAGTGAGACCTTTAAGAATGCTGGAATTTTTGAGATGCACAGATGAAGGAAGCATATATTTCAGGTGAACGAAATAGAACGAATAAATTTGTGAAGGTGGAGAGACCTAAGGGAACACACAAACTTGTCTGACAGGGAGTACTGGGAAGTAAAAAAGGGTTTGATTGCCCAGCGGAGGGCTGTGAACAGAGAGAGGAATAACAAGAAGCAGGAAGTAAAGAAGAAGGACAAGGGCCTTTGGAGTTGGTAACTGGGTCATCAGTGGTAACTACGGAGGAAGGGTAACTTTCCAATTCTGTTGGCTGGGGCAAAAGCAAGGAAAGAGAGGTTTGCAAAGACTTCTTATACCAAGAAATTAGGCTGTGAAAAGAACAGAGTAGTAGCACTGTTTGGGGTTATCAGAGTCAGTAGCAAGTTTTTTTTCCAAGACAGCAAACCAGGAACTCTTACCAGGAACTCTTGGAGCTACAGACATCTCCTCTGAGACAGGAGAAAATAAGACAAGTATTGAAGTACACAGAAAGAAAGATGAAGGTACTCATTCTCAATGATTTTTTTTTTTTTTTTGAGATAGAGTCTCACTCTGTCATTCAGGCTGGAGTGTAGTGGCATGATCTCGGCTCACTGCAGCTTCCACCTCTCCTGGGCTCAAGCAACTCTCCCATCTCAGCTTCCAGAGTAGCTGGGGCTATAGGCTTCTACCACCACACCTGGCTAATTTTGTTTATTTTTTGTAGAGACGAGGTCTTGCTATATCGAATAGGTTGGTCTCAAATTCCTGGACTCGAGCGATCCTCCCACCTCAGCCTCCCAAAGCTCTGGGATTACAGGTGTGAGCCACTGCAGCCAGCTTCAATGATCTTAATTTTCTTAATAAAGAGGAGAGATCATCTGCTGACAGAGGAGAGAGGTGGTGGGGACTTGGAGGGAAATCAATAAGGGGAATGGAGTTGGAGCACAGAGAACACTGGGGTCCAGTTCAGGCTAGAGAGCATGACTTTGCAGTTGGGCATGTCAGTGGAGTCATACAATCTTCCCCAGAACACTTTGAATCCTAAGGGCACCATCTCTATGGTGGAGGCATTAAGGGATGGGTCCTGGTTGAAGGTCATGCAGGAGCAGGTATGTCTGTGAGAACAATAGTCAGCAGTTGACCTTTGTAAATGGGTTGGCCAGGTAATGGAAAAAGAATTACAAGGACTTAACAGATTGGGTAGGGTGGGACGGGAGATGAAATGCTTCAAAATAATGAAGCATGGGTACCTTGGAGGTGTTATTTCAGGAGGAAGATGGGGAGGGAATGGTGATCTAAATCACATCAATGTATTTCAATACATATGTATAAGGTACTATGCAATCTAGAAAAAAACATTTGGAGAACAAATCAATTGGTTGAAATAAGCACAGACAGCCTGATTTTGATAATTTGTTCTTCTGAATCAAACAATTTAAAAACATACATTGGAAAATGCATCAGCCTTGGAAATAATCTGATGGATGAGACTTCAATGAGAATGGAGATTGGGGGCTGTAAATCAGGAAGGTTTCTCTGGCAGCTACCTGGCAGTCAATTCACTGCACACAGAAAGTAATGGCTCAGGTTAATGAAGCAACTTTGTGACAAAGGTCACAAACTATGTAGTGGGTGGGGCATGACAGCCACAGAAAAAGGGCGTCTCCCACAGAAAGTGCACAAAGTATGTAGAGAATATCAAAACACAGGGAAACCATTTACATCAGGAAGGAGTTTACCTTTCTTTCCCAACCTCCTATAAAACTAAAACGTTGTATGGTACATGTCAAAACTAGCATCTATAGATTCTCAAATCCATAAACAAAGCTTTGAATTTTTAATTATGTAATATATTGGAATGTTAATAAGCAAGAAAATATACTAGTTTTTTTCAAGCTGTAGAATTAATCACTTGTATACTGCAACTTAATGATGTATGATGATTTGAAAGATGCAAGGCCTCAGAGGTAAAAGCTGTTACCAAGCCTCTTACAGTAAAATCTAGGTGTGATCAATATTTTACACTAGGAGTTAAAGGGGAGGGAGCAACTAAAAAATTAATAAAAGGAGAAAAATAATACTATACCTCCGGATTCATTATCCCTTCTTTTTTAAAACAGCTGTAAAACATATCCATGGAAAATACTTCACTCCAAAGATATCCATAATACTGGCCATCGTATCCCCCTGCCAAATGTCCAAAGGTAGCTGGCATATTTGTGCCTTTAAAAAAAGATACATTTCAATCAATGTGATGGCAAATGTTAACGATCAGGTTTACAGCTAGCTAAGGTTTCCCTCTGGGGAGCCCAGCTGTGGGAGGAGAGAGTGCATGACATCATCTCACCTCTAGTACTCCTTGGGCTGATGTGTCCTCTTGGCCAAGATGTTTATAAACATCTATCAATGGCTCAACCTCAGAGCTGGTTTCGGCCCCAAGCTCTGGAATGCCTAACGATAGTTTCAGCAGCTTTGTCCACACCCACCAGATAGCTCAGTGTTTTAGAACTGAAATCAGTCCTTTCTTATCCCTTAAACATGTATGTGTTTTGAAAAATAATATTAACCCTACTCTTTGCCACACCTCTTTATATCTAAAATGTCTCAGAATTGCACTTATTTTAGGTTGATAATTACTGAAAAAGAACTTTTTTTTTTTTTTTTTTTGAGACAGAGTCTCACTGTGTCGCCCAAGCTGGAGTACAGTGGTGAGATCTCAGCTCAATTCAACCTCAGCATCCCAGGTTCAAGGGATTCTCCTGCCTCAGCCTCCTGAGTAGCTGGGATTACAGGTGCATGCCACCACGCTGGCTAATTTTCGTATTTTTAGTAGATACAAGGTTTCACCATTTTGGTGAGGCTGGTCTCGAACTTCTGACCTCAAGTGATCTATCTGCCTGCCTCGGTCTCCCAAAGTGTTGGGATTACAGGCGTGAGCCACTGTGCCTAGCCTGAAAAAGAACTTTTCACCAATTTGATCTACCTGTAGGGCTACTTTGTACAGGATTTTGTCAAAAATCCTGAGCTCAAGTGATCTTCCCGCCTCAGCCTCCCAAAATGCTGGATTATAGGCGTGAGCCACCATGCCAGGCCTAAAAATGCCCCTTCTTGAGAGCATAACAGGATTAATGTAATTGTACATTTAAAAATGTAATTGCGACACAAAGGCTTGTGACACAAAGGTGCACTATGGCTTACTATGTGGGGAGCCTAGAATGACTCAACGGACCATTCTTATCTTTATTCTCTCTATAAATGTGGCTGACTCATTTTAATAACAATTTCCTTGGTGAAAAAAAATCCACCTTACCAACTACATGCTAGTCAAATGCTTTAACTGATTTCAGAATCAGAAACAAGGTGAAGTTCATGCTTCTCCCCCAAAATACCCTTTATTTTTTTTGAGAAGGGTCTCACTGTGTCATCCAGGCTGGAGTGCAGTGGTGCAATCACGGCTCGCTGCAGGCTTCACCTCCCCAGGCTCAGGTGATCCTCTCAACTTGGCCTCCTGGGTAGCTAGGACTATAGGCATACACCACCACACCTGGCTAATTTCTGTATTTTTGGTAGAGACGGGTTTTGCCATGTTGCCTAGGCTGGTCTCGAACTCCTGAGCTCAAGTGATCTTCCTGCCTCAGCCTCCCAAAGTGCTGGGATTACAGGTGTGAGCCACCATGCCAGGCCTAAAAATGCTCCTTCTTCATAGTGTAACAGGATGACTATAGTCAATAATAATTTAATTGTACATTTAAAAATAACTAAAAGAGTATAAGTGGATTGTATGTAACACAAAGGATAAATGCTTGAGGGGATGGAAAAAATAAACAAAATACATATGCAAAGGAAAAAAAATTTAAGGAGTTCCCTTCCGCCAATTTCTTCCTGAAAAACACAGGGAAGTCATGATGCATACAGGGAGGGAGGAGCTGAGAGTGTGCTGCCAACGCAAATGGCTCTCCCAGCTCTGGGGCGGAGGCCAACTGCTCACGCCTGATTACACTAAAATGCTGCAGATCTGGAGCCACCTTTCCTTCAAGCGCATTTGGACAGGATAACTCATAAGGACATAGTATGCTTATCTGAAAGTCATGGCCTGATTACAGAAATCAGAAACAATTAGGTAATCTGTCTGACAAACTCCATCTCCCCTGCAGTGTTAGAACGCCCTGTGCTTCACAGGGAAATGAACTCAATTCATAGTAGTTACATACCTGGAGTAGCTGCAACTCCTAATATTTCTGAGCAGTATTTGGCATATTCACTTGCAGCATCCAGCGATGTGTTGGTATGAAGAGACTGATCAACTTTGCTCAAAACAATCTGGCGCAGGGTCAGAAGACCTAATAACAGAAGAATGTTTGGGCATGTTTTGAAGAAGAGAGAACTGTGTGTTCTATTATCACAAGATTGTAGATTCCAAAAACAGATTCCAGTAGTACTCACAAAATGGGAGCAGGACATCTCATTCTACTTAAGATTTAAAAGGAGATGTGGTTTTTTGCCTCAGACAAAATTCCAGGGTTTCCTATTCCAATATATTTAATGTTCTTCACTCCTCATACTAGCACAGTTGGGATACCATTTAAAATGAAAATAAGTTCTACAGGAGAAGGTGACAGCAATTCTGCATTAAGAGATTCTAATTTATTTTCCTTTTTAAAATTACAAGTCATACCTGTGTTGACCAGCCTAGAAGCAACAAGTTTTTCAAGCAGATCGTCTGAAATAGGCCTTCCGTCTTTATAATGTTTTGACAATCTTCGGAGGGAATCGATGTCCCACACCCAATTTTCAAGCATTTGCGATGGCACCTCTACAAAGTCAGTTTCCACATTTGTTCCGCTAAATCGTGCAAAATCAGTCTAGAAAGCAAACACAGAGAATTTTTTTAAAGAACTGAATGAAAAGTACATATGCAATGAATAATTATTAAGAGTCACGAAAACTTAAGGTAGGATCAGACTCAACTGTCCCTTTGAATGAGGGGTTAGAATAACCTCATAGTCAAGTGAAAATGAAACACAGCAGCTGAACAGTATGAAAAATAACCCCCAAATACTCTATATTACAGTAGTAATTTCATTCCTTTGAATTGTAGACAAAGTTGGAACAATCATCAGAAAATCATAACTGAAAAATACAATCAGTGTAAGCTAAAAACAAGCCTTAAGCTTTGAAAGCAGAAATATTTTTAAAATTTTCCACTAAAAATGAAGAGATCCATTCAACAAGCAATTTCTCCCTAGCTCCTCCTTCTGATTGCTTATTTTTGTTTACTCAATCCATGCCTTTCTGGGGCACTCATCACTCTATTGCTTAACTACTTAGGTCTTAACCAAAATTAATTAGTTAAATCACAACACTGTAGACTTTGAGTGTGCGATGCTTTGCATTTTAAACTTTAAATGAGTGGTTCTAAGATTACCATCTTGTAGAAAGTCAGATTTCTACCTCTCAGATTGGGTAGACAATGTTACCTTAAAATAAGAAGCTGCTTTAGTAGGAGTTAGGTTTGTAAATTAATTGGCAACTGGAGTGAGTTATATGCTACAGGAAAAGAGAAACAACGGATGTATTCAAAAGTTCGAGCACTCCTGGTAAAAATAAAGGACTTATTCTGAAGGCCTGAGCTAAGAGTTAAAAAAACAAAAGAGGTTTAAAAAGAGTTTAATGAAATCAAGTTTAGTAAATTCTTGAGTCAGACGTCAGAAAAGCTCTCAAGTAGAAAAACAGAGATTCACTAAAACAGGCTAGTGTTTTTTAACCTTCACACAGTCCTTCAAACACTTGTAAAACTGCCATTGGCAGAGAAGACTTAGCATTTATCCTACTGGGTCATCTGCAGAATGGGGCTCCTCATCCCGTTGTCTTTCACTGAACCTCTGTCCTGTTTTTCTCCTCTGATGCATTACATTCCATCCTTCTCTCCCTGACTTCATCATCCCTGGGGCTCCAAACGGAGGGGAAAGGGAAGAGGCATGTAACCACCAGAGAAGGCAGCAGATGGGGTGCCAAATCAGCAGCAAATACCCATTCTGCTTTTTGGCCCAGGGCAGAGGCACAGATGTCAACGCCATCTCACATTCTGCCTTCCTCTCTTTATGCAAAAAAATGTTTTGCTTGATTTCTCATTATAATTGTGCCGATTCTAGATATGAAGAGATGCAAATATTAAAAGGGCAAGGATAACTAAATTCACTAGTTGTGGAATTAAGACACCTCTACTAAGGACATCCCAATAAAAAAAATCATGCAGGGAAAGAGGTAAGGGTCCCCAGAAATTGAATATTTTGTCTCATTACAGTATATGATATTCTAAGATTACATCTTATATCATAAATAAAACAGTCTTATACAATAATAATAGCTAACAACTGTTGAGACTTTCCTATGTTAGGCATTACAGGCATACCTTAGAGATATTGTGGGTTTAGTTCCAGACCACTGCAATGACATGAATATCACAATAAAGCAAGCCACACAAACTTTTTGATTTCCCAGTGCAGATAAAAGTCTATAAATTTACATTATACTCTAGTCTATTAACTGTTCAGAAGAATTGTCTAAAAAACAATGTACATGGCTGGGTGCGGTGACTCACGCCTGTAATCCCAGCACTCTGGGAGGCCGAGGAGGGTGATCACCTGAGGTCAGGAGTTCGAGCCAGCCTGGCCAACATGATGAAACCCTGTCTCTACTAAAAATACAAAAATTAGCCAGGCATGGTGGCGGGCACCTGCAATCCCAGCCACTCAGGAGGCTGAGGCAGGAGAATTGCTTGAACCTGGGAGGTGGAGGTTGCAGTGAGCCAAGATAGCACCACTGCATTCCAGCCTGGGCAACAGAGTGAGACTCTGTCTCAAAAAAATAAAAAAAAAAATCAAACCCAAAAACACCCACAAAAACAATGCATATACCTTATATGTTAAAAAATGCTAATGATCATCTGAGCCTTTGGCAAGCTATAATCTTTTTGCTGGTGGAGGGTCTTGCCTCCATCAATGTTGATGGCTGCTGACCGATCATGTTGGTAGTTATAATTAGGGTGCTAACTGATCAGGGTGTAATTATGGAAGGTTGGCATGGCTGTGGCAATTTATTTCCTTTTTTTCTTTTCTTTTCTTTTTTTGAGATGGGGTCTTGCTCTGTTGCCCAGGCTGGAGTGCAGTGGCACGATCTAAGCTCACTGTAACCTCCGCCTCCTGGGTTCAAGCAATCCTCCCGCCTTAGCCTCCCTAGTAGCTGGGACTACAGGTGGGCACCACCATGCCCAGCTACTTTTTGTATTTTTACAAAATACAAAAAGAGATGAGGTTTCACCATGTTGGCCAGGCTGGTCTAGAACTCCTGACCTCAGGTGATCCACCCGCCTCAGCCTCCCAGAGTGCTGGGATTACAGGTGGCAGCCACTGCAGCCACCCGCCTTTTCTTAAAATAAGACAAAGATGCAGTTTGCCATATCAATGGACTGACTCTTCCTTTCATGAAAGATTCTTGGTAGCATGTGATGCTGTTAGATAGCATTTCACCCACAATAGAATGTCTTTCAAAATTGGAGTCAATTGTCTCAATACCTGCCACTGCTTTACCAACTAAGTTTATGTAATATTCTAAAATCCTTTGTGGTCATTTCAATGATATTCATAGCATCTTCACCAGGAGTAGATTGCATATCAAGAAGTCATTTCCGTTGCTCATCCTTAAGAAGAAACTCCTCATCTCTTTTAAGTTTTATCATGAGATTGCAGCAATTCAGTCACATCTTCAGGCTCCACTTCTAATTTTAGTTGTCCTGCTGTTTCTACCATATCTGCAGCTCCTTCCTCCACTGAGGTCTTGAACCCCTTCCTCAAAGTCATCTATGAGGGTTGAAATCAATTTCTTACAAATTTCTGTTAATGTTGACATTTTGATCTCTTCCCATGAATCATGCATGTTCTTAATGGCATTTGGAATGGTGAATCCTTTCCAGAAGGTTGTCAATGTACTTTGCCCAGATCCCTCAGAGAAATTACTATATATGGCAGCTGTAGTCTTATGAAATGTATTTCTCATATAATAAGACTTGAAAGTTGAAATTACTCCTTGATCCATGGACAACAGAATGGCTGTTGTGTTAGCAGGCATGAAAACAACATAATCTTCTTGAACATCTCCATCCAAGCTCTTGTCTGACCAGATGCTTTGTCAAGGAGCGGTAATATTTTGAAAGGAATCTTTTTTTTGAGCAGTAGATCTCAACAGTGGCTTAAAATAGTCAGTAAACCATGCTGTAAACAGATGTGTTGTCATCCAGGCTTTGTTGTTTCATTTATAGGGCACAGATTCAGCGTAATTCTTAAGGGCTCTAGAATTTTCAGAATGGTAAATAAGCATTGCCTTCAACTTCAAGTCACCAGCTGCATAAGAGGAGAGTCGGCCTGTCCTTTGAAGCTTTCAAGCCAGGCATTGACATCTTCTCTCTAGCATTCCTGAAAGTCCTAGATGGCATCTTCTTCCAATAGAAGGCTATTTCATCTACATGGAAAATCTGTCATTTAGTGTAGCCACCTTCATCAATGATCTTAACTAGATCTTCTGGATAACTTGCCACAGCTTCTAAATCAGCAATTGCTGCTTCACCTTGCATTTTTATGTTATGGAAACAGTTTCTTTCTTTAAACCTCATGAACCAACCTCTGCTACCTTCCAACTTTTCTTCTGCAGCTTCCTCATTTCTCTCAGCCTTCATAGAATGGGAGTGAGGGTCTTGCTCTGGATTAGACTTTGTCTTAAGGGAATGTTGTAGCTGGTTTCATCTTCTATCCAGACCACTAAAACTTTCTCCAATCAGCAACAAGTCTATTTTGCTTTCTTATTGTGTGTTCATTGGAGTAGCACTTGTAAGAACTTTCGAGAACTTTTCCTTTGTTTCATAACTTGACTGACTGGCACAAGAGGCCTATCTCATCTTTTAGCATGCCTCCCTCATGAAGCTTGATAATTTCTAGCTTTTGATTTAAAGCAAAAGACTTATATGACTCTTCCTTTCACTTGAACACTTACAGGTCATTGTAGGGTTATTGACTAATCTAATTTCAACATTGTTGAGTCTCAGAGCATAGGAGGCCAAAAGAGGGGCTGAGAAATGGGAAATGGCCCGTGGAGCAGTCAGTACACATATAACATTCATCAATTAAGTTCGCTATCTTATAAAGAGCATGATTTGTGGCACCTCAAAACAATTGCAATAGTAATATCAAAGATTGCTGGTCACAATAACAGATACAATAATAATGGAAAAGTCTGTGTAATACTGTAATAATGGAAAATTTTGTAATACTGTGAGAATTACAAAAATGTGACATAGAGACATGAAGTGAGCACATTCTGTTGGAAAAATAGCACTGACAGACTTGTCTGGGCAACATGGCAAGACCCTGTCTCTATTTAATAAAAAAGGAAATCACTGATC